>NW_026705689.1:300000-491407 GCF_029867415.1 Vicia villosa
TCATATTAATTCGTACCCTAATCAGGGTTTACGAAGATTACTCCCTACACTAAAAAATATTTGTCTGTATCCTTTTCAGGGTTTATCATCAGACATCTTCCGACTATGCGCCTGATCAAGATCCAAAGCTAAGTATTCTATTTAATTATTATTTTAAAGTTTATTTTGTTTCCTTTTAATTAGGGTTTGCCTTTAAATAAAATCTTGCCTACATTCACTTTCTTCTTTCTTTTTCTGCATTTGCCTTTGCCAGATATTTTCAGGGTCAGCCCCCGACTGCCAACCATATCAGATCAAATTAAAAGCTAAGTATTATTTTCTATTTTAAATTATTTGTTTATTTGATCTTATTTATTAAATTAGGGCTAACCCTAATTGACTCTGAACTGATAATGCACTCACCCTACTTTTGCTTGCTATTATTCCACCTTTTCAGGGTTTGCCAATTGCCAAAGCTTCGAATATCGGTAACCCTAAACCCTGATCTTAATTATTACATGTTCAGACCTATTTATTTATTATTCTCCGCTGGTTTCATCTCCCCTTTCCTCCGCTGGTTTCTTTTTCCCCTTCCCCGTACTACTTTACTTATATTTGTTTATTGACTGATGTGGTTAGTAATTTTAGGGAGTGCAACCCTGAATTAAATTAGCATCACTTAATTATTATAAGATAATATATTCTGAACTGATCACGTGATTGGTGCACACACGCACACTTTTGGGGTAACCTCTCTGTTGCCTGTTGCCTTGTTGCCTTGTGTTTTTGCAGAATAGCCATGTCCCTCGAATACGAGGAGACCTCAGCCATGTTGCCTCGATTAAGATCATAAGTCTCTAATGATGCTGCCTTCGATACACTAATATGATCTCGTCCCTCGGAAGTTGCCTACGAAAGGCTGAGGTATCCTCTGGTTGCCTAAACGAAAGGCTATTCTGATCATTCCCTTAGACTACCTGTCTCTCTATGGCATGGGACAGTCTTATGGCGAACGATAATTGCGACGACCCTTCAACCTCCAAATAAAAGGACTTCCCTACCCTCTTATGGTATGGATAGCCCTGAAAGGCTAAAAGAACATTTTTCATCTAACCAGGTAATTTGCCCCTAATTGCTTTGCTCTGGTTTAAAATCTTTTTCATATTCTTTCTCATAAACCTTCAAAATGGCTACGCTCATTTACGAGCTAAAGTCCATATTCTGTTCTTCTACATTTTTGAAAACAAAGAGCAAAGCAATTAAGAGCCCATGGAAAACCATGGATGCAAAGGGTGCCTTACACCTTCCCTTTGCATAATTACCCCCCGAACTCAAAATCTTTTAAAAGGTCTTTTCCTGTTCTTTTAGCCTTTCCGATATTTGGAGAAAATAAAAGTCGGTGGTGACTCTTGCTTAACCGCGACATTTTGATTAAAGGTCAGTTCACCGTATTACAACAACACACAACATAGTACACTTTTAGAAGCAAAACATGCTCGCCCGATTCGGGGTACCACAAGCATTCGTGACTGATAATGGAACTCAATTCACGGATAGGAAGTTCCAAGACTCCGTCGCCAATCTCGGCACCAAACAACATTCACCTCCGTCGAACATCCACAAACTAATGGGCAAGCCGAAGCCGCGAACAGAGAAATCCTTCGAGGCCTTAAACTCCGACTAGGCGAAGCCAAAAAGAGGTGGGTCGAAGAGCTACACAAAGTGCTTTGTGCTTACAAAATAACACCCCATTCCACCACCGGGGAGACGCCCTTCAGATTAACCTACGGAACAGAGGCAGTAATCCCGATCGACATTACGAAACCCTTCTAACAAACCGAATCTCCCCTCAAAGAGGAGATGAATGACGAACCTATAAGAGTGGAGCTCGACCTGGTCGAGGAAATCTGATCAGGAGCAGCCCTCGGAGAAACCAAACTTAAAACAACAAAAAACTCTATGCTACGATGCCAAAGTTATAAAACGCGACTTCAAGGTCAGTACACCGGTCATGCGTAGAAACATAAAGGAATCATGCGATGGAAAATCCGTCTCGAATTGGGAAGGCCCATACCGAGTCCGAGGAAAAACAGACAACGGGGCCTACTACCTCAAAACTTGCACGGGGAACAACTTGCTTGAACCTGAAACGCCGAGAAACTTCAGTAATACTATAGTTGAGACTAACCTCTAGCCCGTCAGTTGGCCAATTTGTTCCACCACTACAAATGTGCCCGGTCATAGAGACATGTTATGGTACAGCCATATCCACTACAACAAACGTCCTACGAGCGTCATCATTGCCCGACGAGGATGCCTGCCCCTAGCTCCGATGTCGTAGTACCTGCCTAGCAGAACATCGAGCTCGCGACGGGACACACTCTCGTTTCCCTTATTTGTTCCCTGCACGATCGGATGCCAAACATTTGTCGAGCAAACCCCAAATTCAATATTACGAAATAGATAAATTCAATCATGTCAAGAGGAAATAAAATAAAGGCATTTAATAAAGGCTAGCCTTCTCCGGCATTTACAAATTAAGGTCACGCAGGCCTCAAAAATATCACGGGCACATCCTCTTTCTCCAAACAAAAATAAACAGCACGCATGCCAAACAAAAACGACACGCATGCGAAACAAAACTTGGTTCACAGGCACGGTTACTGTCAAGCATCATCATCTTCCTCCTGGTCATCCTCACCGGCCAACTCCATTGGAACCATGATCTTTCCATCAACCACCCGATAAAACAGACCAGTCCCCTCAATGATGAGATCAACATCAGTGTTCACAACCCGCAACATGAACAGAAGACTCCAGTTCCGCAACTCAGTCATGCAGCACGAGTTCTGCAACTCAGTCTTGTTCGATCTCTCTAATCCTCGAGATCAATTGAGCACGAGTTAAGAAATATTTCTCCTCGTTCGTCTCATCCTCCGCAACATAAACAGAAGACTCCAGTTCCGCAACTCAGTCATGCAGCCTTTCACGCTCCTCGATCACTGTACCAAGCTCTTCGTTCTTCTTGTGGAGGTCATCTACCAACCCGACCTAGGCTTCATACTTACCTTTATAATTTTCGAAGTCCAGTTCCAATTGGTCGAACTGTTCCCCAATTGACATGTACTTAGACTGTAGCTGCTCAAAATCCTTCTGCGTGCAGGTCTTCGCATCATTCAAAGCTTGAGCAGCCGGCACCATCTCCATCACAGCCTCAGTATTTTGAGCAAGCTCCTTCCCCCTAGGTTCCCGATCAAGGGTCAAAACATTTCTCGCCTCATCTTCATGTATGAGAAGAGAATTTTTCCTAGCAAAGAGCCCCCGGTGCAGATGACGACGGGGCAACACAAAGCTCTCTGAGGCATCTATTGTCGTGCCCTCGGGTTGATTAGCAGGGGAAGTTTCGATCCTTTGTTTCTTAGAAGGCTTACCCTACGGGACAGGACTATCCTTGTGTCATACCCCAATTTTTGACCCATACGTTTCGGTCCACTAAATCATTTTCATATCATTCATTCATTCACTAAGGGGCATCTGTCGCACCCTAAATTCTGACCTAAGTTTTTATCTGCATCATTTACATTTGTTATTCTTATTTTATCTCAAAAAATTGAAAAAAATATACGTAGCTTCTTATACATTCATTTGCATCATTCTCATTTAGAAAAATAATCAAAAAATATATACATTCATTTCATAACATCATTTTAGAATTAATGATATTTTTTGTCTATTCTTATTAATATTTTGGGATTTATAATTTTAAATTTAAATTCAATTTAGATCAAAGTTGAGTTTTCGATTAAAATTAGTAAATCGATTTTGTCATGTTATTTTGTTATTACTTGTTTTATTTTCTTTCTTATAGGTGCAATTCAATAAAAGTGGAGTTTATCATTTGGTCCAATAGATAGAGGTGCACTTGCAATTCGATTAAAGGCCCATTGATCCATTTGTTTAAGCCCAAGTTGCAAGCCATAATAAAAACTGATTGGGATCACATTTTCTTGGCTTTTTACGTTTTCACATAGTAGAATTATCCATCAAATTTTCTTTTTTTTATTATTCAAATTTCAACCAATGAGTCACACATAAGACAAAAAGAGAAAAAATATCTTTCAATTTCCTCACCACCTTTCACGTGAAGACTCACCGTTTTGCAACAAACTTGTGCTAGCCCTCAACTCTCCACAAAATCAGGGATCTTCTTCCTTCCCTCAGTCACAATTTCCATTTGATTTCTCCTTTGATCTTATCCTTTTCTTCATCACAAATACCATACTACCCTCATTCTCCTACTACTATAAATAAGACTGCTCATTGTACAAGAAAAAAAGGAGGAAGAAAAATTAGTGAAAACTCTACACAAATATCTCCAGAAATCTTCCTCCAAACAAAAACCATAACCAAGCCTTCACGCAACATTTCCGACTATCATACACAAGCTTCAGCAACCGCAGCCGATAACACCACAAAAAACAGAAAATTTCTCTGCAAATACTCCTCACAAAACTACCACTTTCAATACACTGATAAACCCTCAGCTCACAACATCACACTCCATGAAACCTTCAACCTACATCTCCCATAAAACCTCTGTCAAAATGCTCTCATAACTTCACTATCCTCACCCTGATCCTACAAACATTTTAACCACAAAAACCTTCACTCAAAATGATCTTAGCAGCTCTCAATAAACCCCTGCTATGATCAACACTTCAACAGAACCTCACCTTCACACTAAACCTCACCACAACCTCACAAACCTTAAACTGATTCGCAAAACTTACCCTCAGAATCTATTAAACATCCACACAACCAAGCTCCTTCCTGTAACTGCAAGAACAACCTTAGAACCAGGTATAGCACACAACTGATCCAACACAGTCACAGAAAAACCGAAACAAAACTCAGAACAACGCTCAGAAATACAGGGACTCGAAGAACATTCGGAGGCGGACGAAAAGAGACGAAGAGAACACGGGATCGAAGAGAGTGACGAGAGGGCGTTATCGAGAGAGGAAAATCGAGTGAACCAAGAGAGAAGCGTTTTTTCTGATTGTTATTGTTGTAGCCATGGCGAGAAAGTGATGCAGCACGAGAAACACGTAGAGAAGAGGATACTTTGAATCGGTTTGTGAAAGAGAGTGGAAAAGAGGCGCTGATTTCCTTTAGGGTTATCAAACCCGGTTTTATGTTGATGGAGGGTTTGGATCCAACTGACCCGGTCCGCCCCAAGCACAACCCCTCTTTTATTTACTATTTGTTTTACTTAAATAAATACTTGATGATTTAATTTTATTCTTAAAAATACAAATTTAGTCTTTTGCTTCCTTCATAAAAAATATTTTGTATAATAATCAATTAATTTTTTTTGGATTTTTAATTAGGTTTTACTTCTTTCTTTAAATGTTTTTTCCTCTCATAATCAAAAACTTTAAAATGCTTTTTAATCGAATCAAATTTTGTCTATAATGGAAAGAAGGGTTTGTACGTACTTGTACAAGTTGTTCTTTAACCATTTAGGCGATGGCCGTTAAGCCATTGTTTGAATGTTTAGACTCCATTAAAGACTTCTTAAAACTCTATTTAATTCACCTTTTTTTCTACAAGACGCTTTTGATAATCAAATTGAATTTGGTTTATAATGGATGAATCAAGAGGGGTTTCTACGTACTTGTACAAGTTGCTCTAAAGCATTTAGGCGATGGCCGTTAAGCCTTTGTTTGAATGCTTAGATTCCATTAAGGACTCATTCAAACTCGATTTGCCTATTCTTTTACAAAAACACTAAAAAACAATTTCAAATCATCAAATCATTCCTTTCTTCGCCCAAGTGCGAATCTTTTCATAACAAATTTTGGTCAATACCAAGTTCCTTTTTCCAATCAAAATGCTTTTTACAATCGAATTGAGTCGAGTCCACAATGATTAAAATTAGAAGGGTTTGTACGTACTTGTACAAGTTGTTCTAAAAACATTTAGGCGATGGCCGTTAAGCCTTTGTTTGAATGTTTTATCTCATTAAGGACTTCTCAAAACTCGAGTCTTTTCCATCTCTTTCAAGAGGGATTTGTACGTACTTGTACAAGTTGCTCTTTCAAGCATTTAGGTGATGGCCGTTAAGCCTTTGTTTGGATGCTTGTGTCCCATTAAAAACTTCATCAAGCTCATTTAGCAAATGTTCTTTCAAGTATTTTAGGCGATGGCCGTTAAGCCATTGTTTAAATGCTAGAATTCCACCTTTTCATAAAACAATTTCAATTCAAACTCATCTTTCTCGCCCAAGTGCGATTAGACCCATAAAAATCTACCAACAAATTAGTAGTTCTTCCGAACTACATTCGCTCTGATTCTTCCATTGAAGATATGTAGGCACAAGGCTCAATTGTCTTGGCGAGCACACTAAATAAAAAATATAATTTTGTAGCCTCGAACTACGAACGCTCTGACTTTCCCATTGCACGAGGGAATACGTAGGCACAAGATTCAAATATCTTGGCGAGCACAATAATAAAAAACCCAAATCCCGTTTCTTTCTTGTCCATATAATAATTAGAACGCAAGTAGATAATAAGCTAACAATCGATCACAAGACTAACTAAATGGGTCCCATCGAATACGATGGAGGTAAGGGGTGCTAATACCTTCCCCTTACTTAACCGACTCCCGAACCCAAATTTGGTTGCGATGACCATCTTTGTCCTTTTCATTTCATTTGTGGGTTTTATCAATATTTTTCCCTTTCCCATTGGAATAAATAAAATTTGGTGGCAACTCTGTGTGTTACAATTTCGTGGCGATGATTTTTTGACCCGCGACACCTTGGTCGATGATGGAGAACCTTCGGGAGTGACAACCTGAGAACCCGAGCGGAGCTGAGAGACACGCATTCTCTTGGGAATCACTTTGGCTCCTTTCTCGACCCACAACTTGACCATACACTCATGAAGGTAGGCTATTTCACATGCAAAAAGAAAATATGGTTAGCACAATAAAAAATGAATTACAGGAACATACCAAACATATTATACCTAACACACGCATGCCCTACCCGTCTAAACGACATTCGAGGATTGCCTTAATATTAATAAAACGAGCATTGATAGGCTCCCCACTAGCGTCATAAATCTATTTCTCATCAATGGTCGTACACCTCGCCGGCCTAAAGCTTTGAACTTATTGTACGATCCGCTAGCAGGCGTCGCGGTCCCCGGTATTCAGATCATCATCTTTAAAGATATGGGCCTTGGTCCCCCTGTCAAAATGGTCATACTTCCATTCTAGAGAGAACCTACACTAGAGCTTGGTCGTTACAGCCCAGTCTGCCTCAAGCTTGACAGGCTCGACCAGGGTCTCCACCGCGGCATGGGTGAGAGATTTTACTATGAAATATCTGTCATTAAAATGTTTGACAAAATCCATATATATTCGGAAAAGCTTCTTCGGCTGTTTAAAGGACACCCAGCTTTGCTTCCCCTTAGCACCACCTTGCCGCTGTAGATGAAAAACTCTAAAGAACAGGGGAACAGTGGCACTGATCTTAAGATAATGGTAGACAAGCTCGAACACCCGTAAGAAGGCAAGTGAGTTCGGATAGAGTTGTGAAGGAGCCAACTGCAGCTAGTTGAAGACGCTCATCTGCAAATCGGTGAAAGGCATTCTCATCCCCACCTCCTTGAACGCAAACTCGTACATGAGAAAACGGTTCCCTGGATAATCCAAGCATATCCTTTGGCGAGGCTTTGGAGCGAAAGACCTTCACGAATCTTTGACCCCCTTCTTCTACATCCTCTATTATGATAAAAGCCTCATCGGGAACCGTGGCAAAGTGTGAAGCTATATTTAGGGGATCAGGCGCCACCCAATCAGAGAGATGCCTTCTAGGAATAGGTTATGTTTCTTGATTGACGGGAACACCGCCTTTCTCATGCTCTTCAAAGCCTTCCTTGAAAATATCATTCTCAGAACGATCCTTGGCCATTTTACTTGAAAAGCAGAGGAAACAATGAATTCGACTAGAATCAAATCCACCCTTCCACCGCAGATCAAGTGAAAGGGAGAGGAGGAGCCTCCTAACACATAAAAAACTAACACTCCGACCAAATGATAAAATTTTCCCTCTTCGGTACATTTTTCGCAAACATCCTCGGGACGCCCATAGTCTAATCTAAAAAAGAATACGAATAATAATAAACCCTCCCTGGCAGATTCATGAACTCCACGGGATAACCAAAGACTCCTCATCTAAATCATCAAATTTTAACTGAAAAACATCACAATCTCCTCGTGATTGTCATGTCCTACTCGGGAAATGCACGAAATCTTCATATATTTAAACGAAAAGTCTACAATGAATTCATCCTACCTAGATTCCTAACAGTCTCTAAATCCATATACCTAACTGTTGTACCCCAATTTTTGACAATTGAGATCCCACCATAGCTTAAACATTAGGACCATCATTGTCATCATAATCATCATGCATTTATCATTTGTTAACCCAAAACACTAAAATTTGTTGTCTGTTACTTGTGCCCCAAGACAGGAGACTGATCAAGAAGAAGTCGAGCAAATTAGGATTTTGAGACCCACAAGGAAATTCAACATCCTTCTATGATTCAAAAGATTCTATAATCAATATCAAGGTCCAAAGATGGGTCAATGCAAGATCAATCACCTTTAAGTTCATCAGAAGCTCCAATTAGGGGTTTTTGACCTAATTTCACTAAAGGGTTAACTTTTAATCAGGACATGGTTCCAAGGCTCAAACTATGATTCAAACACATCCAAATAAACATTATAGTCCATTCATATCATTAATTTGAAGAGGAGAGCTTGATTCTTGTGGAATTCACAAAATTGCAGTTCATTTGGAAAAAGTCAACTATGCAAGTCAACCTTTGACTTTTGAGAAAAATGGTCAACTATGGACTTTTAAGGATCCAAATCATCATTATATGGATATTGAAGACAATTTATCAAAGAAAATTCAAAGAATTCATCGAGAATCAAAAAGTCAACAAAAGTCAAAATTAGGGTTTTAAGTGAATTTTGACCTAATTTTTGAACTTCAAATTTTGCCTACAAACTCAAAAATCTCCAAACATGAAAGTTGTAGATCTTGACAAAACAAACAACTTATAACAATGCATCTTTTGGATAATAGTGATTATTTTGAGAGATTTTGGATTAAGAAGGTTTATGTTTAAAAAACTTAGAATTTTTTTAAGTGTTTTCACCTAGTTTTTTCCTAACTTTATGGCCTTTTTTCTCCATGATCCAAAAATAGTTTGAGGAAACTTTCAAAAAGTGAATTGAAGTATGTAGAAAGGGATTTCCAAAGAGATAAGTAGCATGAAAATCCATGGCATGATGCATGTGTTGTGTAATGAGATTCTCAAAATAAATGAGAATCTTGTATGTTATGTATGTATTATGAACAATGTATGCATGAGATAGTTGGATGATGTATGGACACCAATATATGGTTGAAGCGCATTAGTAATTCCGTACAACAATCTCTGATCGGGGAAAATAAATCCCTATTCGTTGTCGGGGATGATATTTAACCAGCGTGAAGATTTGAAGGAGATCACTACCGAGGGACCAACATGATGAATAAACGTAGCTATCAAAAGCGAGGGCTTGCAATTTGTTGTGTAAAAGGGATTCACCTGCTATAGTTATAGCAAGTTTACCTGCATAAAAAAGGGATTACCTGCTATAATTCTAGCAAGCTACCTACATACAGATTCACCTGCTATAGTTCTAGCAAGCTTTCGTACATCCTGCATAAGAAGACTCTATTGCTATAGTGCTAGCAAGATCATCTACGTAATAATATTCACCTGCTATAGTGCTAACAAGCTTATCTGCATAAAAAGATTTACCTGCTATAGTGCTAGCAAGCTTTCATACATCCTGCATAAGAAGACTCTATTGCTATAGTGCTAGCAAGATCATCTACGTAGAAAGATTCACCTGCTATAGTGCTAGCAAGCTTATCTACATAAAAAGATTTACCTGCTATAGTGCTAGCAAGATCATCTGCGTAGAAAGATTCACCTGCTATAGTGCTAGCAAGATCATCTGCATAGAAAGATTTACCTTCTATAGTGCTAGCAAGCTTATCTGCATAAAAAAGATTTACCTCCTATAGTGCTAGCAAGATCATCCGCGTAAAAAGATTCACTTGCTATAGTGCTAGCAAGCTCATCTGCATAAAAAGATTCATCTGCTATAGTGCTAGCAAGCTTATCTGCATAAAAAGATTTACCTGCTATAGTGCTAGCAAGCTTATCTGCATAAAAAGATTTACCTGCTATAGTGCTATCAAGCTTTCGTACATCTTGCATAAGAAGACTCTATTGTTATAATGCTAGCAAGATCATCTGCGTAGAAAGATTCACCTGCTATAGTGCTAGCAAGCTTATCTGCATTAAAAGATTTACCTGCTATAGTGCTAGCAAGATTATCTGCGTAAAATGATTCACTTGCTATAGTGCTAGCAATCTCATCTACATAAAAAGATTCACCTGCTATAGTGCTAGCAAGCTTATTTGCATAAAAATATTTACCTGCTATAGTGCTAGCAAGCTTATCTGCATAAACTTCTTGACACATACGCAGAAGTCAGAAGTATAAGGACCAGTAACTTGGTGTTGTACATTGTGTATGCACAGAGTGTAGCGTGTATGAAGCGTAGCGTGTAAAACGTAGTGTGTAGAGCGTGTTGTGTAGAATGTAGTGTGTAAAGCGTAGCGTGTAAAACATAGTGTGTATAATGCTTGTATGAATATTGTGCATGTACATATAACGGCTGTACATGCATGTGACCCTGACGTTCAATGTAGATGTATGAACTGGTTGTATGTGTAATGTAAATGTTATATGTGTGAGAGGATTTTGTTTATGGTATCCTGTTGATGTATTAAGATGATGCTCGCGCGCATGTTTATGAGCGAAGATCTAATGATGTGACATACCGATTCTTAGACTAGGTTTGAATGCGTAATGATTATGCTTATGTATATGTTGATTGATAAAATGCCTATATGTGCGTGCTAGTTAGTATGTATATGCTAATGCTAATGCTAATGCTAATGCGTATGTATGTATGGTGATCCCCAGATTTTATCTCCTTATAACCCCTTGAATTTGTTTAAACCATGCAACGACTATGCTCGTGCCGACTAGTAATGCTTATGCATAGAATGTTTTCGAGCGGAACTTCAGGTTTTAGTCTCCTTC
Source organism: Vicia villosa (assembly GCF_029867415.1). Lineage (NCBI taxonomy): Eukaryota > Viridiplantae > Streptophyta > Magnoliopsida > Fabales > Fabaceae > Vicia > Vicia villosa. Next base: position 311,233 of record NW_026705689.1, read on the forward strand.
TAGACCATTAGGTCCTGAACCAATCCCCTGGTACCCTTTGTTTTTTTGAATTGTCTAGACGTTTTGATGTATGAGATGTAATGTATTAACCAATGTATGTAATGCATGACTTATGTATATTTGCATAGTGCTCCAATGATAGGTTGTTGATAACCAAAGCGTATATAGCTCGCTAATGTTGTAAGGTTGTTTGATAGGGTGGGGTGTGATGCTAGCGTGACTTCTCAATACCTGCTTTTGAACTTGAAGATCGTAGTTAGGAGAAAGATTTGTTGGAGGTTGTAAAGTGTGAGGATGCCTTTTCCTTTTGATGTGTGTCTTGCCCTGGTTTAGCATTTTGAATTACTCCACGCCTTTGACTTTTCGAAATTCTCCACGTCTTTAACCTTTTGCAATTCTTCGCACCTTTAACCTCTTGAAATTCTCCACACCTTTAACCTTTTGAAACTCTCCACCTTTAAACTTTTGAGGTTCTCCACCCCTTTAACCTTTCGAATTGTTCACCCTATGGATTTGATATCCACTGCCCCCATATGTTTGTGGAAAAATATACCTCTGATCTCCAGGCCATGAAGGAGGTACCCCGAGAAATAACCTTGTCATACAAATGTGATACATATGCTTCAACGTTTAGATTGAAGGGTATGCCCTTGATCTCCAGGATATGGAGGGCTATCCATAGTGTTCTATCCATTTGGTTTAAATTTCTCCCATGTTTGACATGCCCCTGACAAGCACCGATGAAAAATGTTATAGAGATCCAAGCATTGATGGGAAGCTTCGATGATTTAGCAGTCACAAGATTATCCTTTGTTTTTTGCTTTTGTTTTGTTTTTATCCCTTATTTTTTGAATGGGCCAATTCTTTCGAATTTTTTCCATCGGGATGCCCTGATTTTTGCCTAAGTCAATTTTTGTTTTCTTTATGGAATTTTCTATTTTGACTTAGCGGCCGCTTTCCTCTTTTTTGAATGCTCCTTTTGAAATATTGATCCTTGGATTTTGAATATTGTGACTGCCATGTTAACTTTGATTTATAAGCTTCGGCTTTGATACATCCTCAATGATGTATTGAGGAAGAAGATGCCGTGAATATGGTTTTCATTGCTTCCTTATTTTTTTATGAACACGAGGAAGGAGATGTGCTTGCAACATTTGCTTGATCCTTATGCTTGAACATTTTCTTCAACCTTTGCTTGACCCTTTGCTTGAACCCTTGCTTGGATTGGCCGATTCTCTTGACACCCAAATACACCATTGAATTAACCGAAATCTACCCTGCCCCTAGTTGAAATTAAGGTTTATTTGAAAAATTTAAACAAACTCCAACTCTTGACTTGAGGTGGTTGACTACGGATTATCTCCTTATTTCTCCACTGTTTAGGATGTGAAACAATGCCTTACATCGTTGACTCGGTCTTACCTTGAAAGCATATGTTTATCAAGATTTAGTTATTTGTATTCGTCATTCTCCCTTAAGTTTGTTAGTAATCGGAAATCGAAAATAGAATAGAAGGGTGCGAGTGGAAAGTCGTATTAGTGATAGAATGAAGCGGATGAATTGACTCCAAAACCTGCATGGTTACCCCATTAGAATTGATAATCAGAAGGTACAACTTTTATCCCAGGTAACACTTAGCGATCGTAGGGGTTGCAATTTTGACATGATAAACACCTATTAATCCTAGGGACAATCTCCTTTGTTAATCCAATGACTTTGTTTTACTTCTTAGTTCTGTGACTTGTAGAAGTAAAGGGTAATCTCGATCTCTCCTTGGGCATGTCAAACCTGTCGGGAATAAAGTTATAACGGTGGGTTTTCGTCGTCCGGAACTTCATGAGTTTCCTTTGACTGAACCTATTTCACTTTTTCTAAGGGTAGTATCACACCGTTTGCAACCTTCAGTGTTTGTAAATTGATATAGAAAACCTATGACCCTTTTGCCCCTTAGCGGGGAGTTAACATATGTCGCCTGTAACACTCCATATTTTCATAATTTAATTTAAAATTAATTTAATTGAATTATGGGAAATTATTTGAAATTATTGAGAAAATAAGCAATTGGGCTTGAGTCGTGATTAGTAAAGAGGGGGTGCATTGGTAGGCCCTATTACTAATTAAAATAGTTTTATTTTATTTTTCACAAAATAGAGGATTGTGAGAAAGAAGAATAGAACCAAGGAGAAGAGAAAAAGCTTGAACGTGAAAAGAGAAGAGAAGCAAGGAAGTGCGACAGAGGAAGAGCGAGGAATCAGCCTTCAGGTAAGGGGGGACTCTTCCATTTATCTTCTATTATGGGGTTACAGGTAGTAGGATAGAATTGAACATGTTGTTCATGCCAATTGAGTTATGCTTAGGTTGTAGAATGTTAGGTTTTGGGAGAATTGATTAATAATGTTGTATTGATCATGTATGGTGTGAATTGGATGATTGAAATGTGTTATAAATGTGTTAATTGATGTTTGTGGTTGCTGTTTGGTGTTATAATACATTTGGGTGCGAATTGGTATGGATTCGGGTTTATTCGGTGTTGGAAAAATGGTATTTTTCTGCTATAGCAGTGTAGGAATCGGTTTCCAGTAGTAGAAACCAGCAGCGAAGAAATTCTGTACAGCAGGAACCGGTTCCCATGTAGATACAACCCGGTTCCTAGTAGTAAAAACCAGAGAGGAGTTTCTGAAGGATTTCAAGAACCGGTTCCCACGTAGGGAGGAACCGGGTTCTGCGTGACTTTTTCTAAAATTTTCATAACTTTGAAAACTCCTAACTTTTAAACCGTAAATCAGATTTTGGTGCCGTTTTGAGCATAGTAAAGCTAATCAAATGATTTACATAATAAAATAGTTTTTTGGATCGCGATTCGAAATTATTTTAAAAACACTCGATTTTATTTGGTTATGGTGGTTTATGCGTACAAGTACATTATTGGATGTTTTACCTGTTATGCTGTTGTGGTTGTAATTGGTGTTTGTTATACATATATTGTTGATGTAAAATATGTATTTTATTATGGTTGAGAAATAGCATAATTGTGTGTGGCTATTAATTATTGTATTGGTTGATGATTATGACATTTTGGTTTATGTGGATGGTGAGCATGTTATGGTTGATACATGCATTTCATAATCATTATGTGGCTGATCCTTGACGATGGTGGATCAGTGGTAGCTATTTCCCATTGTGTGGAATTAGTGAGTGGGTGTCGCCGTATCCTTGACGATGGTGGATCGGTGAGATGAGTTATCCCAGATTTTGGTACCACATGCATGTAGTTGCATTGCATTAGGTTACTTGTGTTATTATAACATGAATGGAAGATTGTCCAATGTTATAATACGTGTGATTGTGTATTGGTTGTGACTAATTGTGTAGTTTGAATCTGATCGTAATTGTAATTGGGTGAATAATGTGTGATTGATATTTTATTATCTATATCCTATAACATTGGTTAAATGTGAATGAGACTCACTCTTACTGTTGTTATTTTTCAAATTGAGGAGTAGCTCTCGTACTTGGTGAGGATTAGCTCGTCAAGTAGTTCGTTAGAGTCAGTTGGGTCCGTGTCATGCTCTGGTCGTGTAACACTGGGGACGTTGTTTAGAGTTACTTGCTAAACTCTTTTTATTTTGGGTGGATTGCTTATGTTGGTGTTTTAAGTCTATGACTTGGTTTTTTTATTATTCAGATGTTAAAGATAATTCCGCTGTGTTAACATGATAATCTGAATAAGTTTGGTTTGACGTTCTCTTTTATGGCATGACATGAGTATTGTTTAATTATATGGAAGTTGTAATGCCCTTTTTCATGTTTACTCTAATTATTGTTTAATATTTATGTGGGGTATTAGAGGGGTGTTACAATAGTGGTATCAGAGCATAGTCGATCGTTCGAGTCAGAGTCTTAGTGTCGGTTAATCCCTCGTATGCGATTAGTGCAAGGTTGACACTATCGATACTTCTTGTTCTAATAAATATTGTTTTATATTTAGCAGAACAATTGCCGGAAGTGGTGGAAGGAACGACAATGCGATTGCTGAGGCTCTAGGCATGATTGGTGGTGTGCTGGAAGGGAATGCCAATGGGGCTGGAATTAGTGCTGACAGGCAGCTGAACAGTTTTTAGAGGAACAACCCTCTGTTGTTCAAAGGCACTCACGATCCCGAAGGCGCTCAGAGGTGGCTGAAGGAAATTGAAGGGATCTTCCGGGTGATTGATTGCGATGAAAATCTGAAGGTGAGATATGGTACTCACATGCTGTCTAGAGAAGCTGATGATTGGTGGATGGCTAGTAGGGACAAACTGCAAGCTGCATGTGTTGCAATTACTTGGGCTGTGTTCAAGAGAGAATTCTTGCGGAGGTACTTTCCTGAGGATGTTAGAGGCAGGAAAGAGGTTGAATTTTTGGATCTGACACAAGGTAACATGACTGTGCCGGAGTATGCATCCAAGTTTGTTGAACTGGCGAAGTATTATGTCCACTACAACAATGATGAGGCTAGCGAGTTCTCGAAGTGTGTTAAGTTTGAGAATGGTCTCCGTGACGAGATTAAATAGGGTATCAGATATCAGAGGATTCGCAGGTTTGTTGATTTGGTTGACTGCAGCCGAATCTTTGAAGAGGACAATATTAAGCTGAAGTCGTCACACTCTCGCGAGTTAGATGAAAGGAAAGGGAAGAAGCATATGGATCGTGGTAAGCCATATGGTAAAGGTAACCAGAAAGCTGGAGGCTGGAAGAAGCCTAGTGGGGGAGACTCTAGTGCCCCTATTAAGTGCTTCAAGTGTGGAGAACCTGGACATCGCATTCACGAGTGCAAAAGTGAAGAAAATAAGTGCTATAAGTGTGGAAAAGCAGGTCACATTGCCATTGAGTTCAAAGGGAACACTGTAACTTGTTTCAACTGCGGAGAAGAGGGCCATATTAGTCCTAAGTGTCCTAAGCCGAGGAAGAATCAAGCTGGTGGTAAAGTGTTCGCCTTATCTGGTTCTGAGACTACTCCAGAGGATCGATTGATTAAAGGTACGTGTTTTATCCATGGCACTCCTTTAATTGCGATTATAGACACTGGCGCGACGCATTCTTGTATTTCTATGGATTGTGTTAAAAGGTTGAAATTAGAAATATCTGATATAAATGGAAGTATGGTTATTAACACTCCTGCGTCGGGTTCAGTGACTACTTTGTTTGCTTGTTTGAACTGTCCAATTGATATTTTTGGTAGAGAGTTCGGAATGGATTTAGTGTGCCTTCCGTTGGAACAACTCGATGTTATTCTGGGAATGAACTGGTTGCAATTAAATCGGGTTCATATCAATTATTTCTCGAAGACGGTTATTTTTCCTGAAGATGTGAGTGTGGAAGGTTTGGTGATGACTGCTAGGCAGGTAGATGAAGCAGTTAAGGATGGGGCTACCGTGTTTATGTTAATTGCATCTATGACAGTGAAGGAGAAAGCGGTGAGTGGTGAATTACCGGTAGTATGCGACTTTCCCGAAGTCTTTCCATAAGATGTTAGAGAGTTGCCACCTGAGAGAGAAGTGGAATTTGCTATTGAGTTAATTCTGGGAACTAGTCCTGTGTCGATGGCACCTTATCGTATGTCGACATCGGAAATGGCTGAATTGAAGAGTCAATTGGAAGAGTTGCTTGAGAAGGAATTTATTCGTCCAAGTGTTTCACCGTGGGGTGCACCGGTGTTACGAGTAAAGAAGAAAGAAGGCTCGATGAGGGTGTGTGTGGATTATAGACAGCTGAATAAAGTTACTATCAAGAATCGATATCCATTGCCGAGGATTGATGATCTAATGGATCAATTGGTTGGGGCGTGGGTGTTCAGTAAGATTGACTTGAGGTCGGGATATCATCAGATTCGGGTGAAGACAGGCGATATTCAGAAAACTGCATTTAGAACGAGGTATGGTCATTACGAATATACTGTGATGCCATTTGGAGTTACTAACGCACCTGGTGTTTTTATGGAATATATGAATAGGATCTTTCATCCCTATCTCGACCAGTTCGTAGTGGTGTTCATAGATGATATTTTAATTTATTCTAAGAATGAAAAAGAGCATGCAAATCATCTTAGAGTGGTATTGGAATTGCTGAAAGAGAAGAAGTTGTATGCTAAACTATCGAAGTGTGATTTCTGGTTAAGTGAAGTAAGTTTCCTTGGACATGTGATTTCCAAGAATGGTATCACCGTAGATCCAACAAAGGTGGAAGCTGTATCTCAGTGGGAAGCTCCGAAGTCAGTTTCTGAAATTCGTAGTTTTCTTGGTCTTGCGGGTTACTATAGGAAGTTCATTGAAGGCTTAGCGTTGCCATTAACTAAGTTGACTAGGAAGGGTCAAGCGTTCATCTGGGATTCAAAATGTGAAGAAGGATTCCAAGAGTTAAAGAGGAGGTTGACTAGTGCGCCTATCTTGATTTTGCCGAATCCGGCGGAATCTTTTATTGTGTATTGTGATGCTTCATTGATTGGATTAGGAGGTGTGCTAATGCAGAATCAACAGGTAGTCGCTTACGCGTCGAGACAACTCAAAGTGCATGAGAAGAATTATCCGACTCACGACTTAGAGTTAGCAGCAGTGGTATTTGTGTTGAAACTGTGGAGGCATTATCTATATGGTTCAAGGTTTGAAGTATTTAGTGATCACAAGAGTCTGAAGTACCTCTTTGATCAAAAAGAGCTAAATATGAGACAAAGAAGATGGTTAGAATTTCTCAAGGATTATGATTTTGGGCTGAATTACCATCCGGGTAAAGCAAACGTTGTTGCCGATGCTTTGAGTAGGAAGTCCTTGCATATGTCTATGTTGATGGTGGAGGAATTGGACTTAATTGAACAATTCAGAGATTTGAGTTTAGTATGCGAAGATACTCCTAACAGTGTTAAATTGGGTATGCTAAAGCTGACTAGTGGTATTCTGGAGGAAATTCGAGAGGGTCAGAAGACTGATGTAGAGTTGGTTGATAAGTTGACTCTGATTAACCAAGGTAAAGGAGGTGAATTCAGAATCGATGAGAATGGTATAGTGAGATTTGGCAATCGTGTTTGTGTTCCTGATGTTGCCGAATTGAGAAGAAGTATTCTTGAGGAAGGACATCGTTGTGGATTGAGTATTCATCCTGGTGCTACCAAGATGTATCATGACTTGAAGAAGCTATTTTGGTGGCCTGGAATGAAAAAGGAAATAACTGAATTTGTTTATGCTTGTTTGACTTTCCAGAAGTCGAAGATTGAGCATCAGAAGTCGTATGGAGCTATGCAACCACTATTTATTCCTGAATGGAAGTGGGATAGTATATCTATGGATTTTGTTTCTGGGTTACCGAGGACGGTGAATAATTGTGAAGCTATTTGGGTTATTGTGGACAGGTTGACAAAGTCTGCTCACTTCATACTGATGAGAATGGATTATCCAATGGAGAGATTAGCTCAATTGTATATTGAGAAGATAGTAAGTATACATGGTATTCCTTCGAGTATCGTGTCAGATAGAGATCCAAGGTTTATATCTCGATTCTAGGAAGGTTTGCAGAAGGCTTTGGGTACTAAATTGAGGTTGAGTTCTGCTTATCATCCGCAGACTGATGGTCAGACTGAGAGGACAATTCAGTCATTGGAAGATTTGTTATGTGCCTGTGTATTGGAAAAGGGTGGTGCATGGGATAGCTATTTGTCGTTGATCAAATTTACCTACAACAATAGTTTTCATTCGAGCATTGGTATGACTCCATTTGAAGCTTTGTATGGTAGGAGATGTAGAACACCTTTGTGTTGGTATGAATCTGGTGAGAGTACGGTGATTGGACCAGATATTGTACACGAGACCACGGAGAAGATTAAATTGATTCAGGAGAAGATTCTCAGAGTCGCCAGAAAAGCTACCATGATAAAAGATGAAGGACACTTGAATTTCAAGAGGGAGATCATGTGTTCTTGAGGGTGACTCCTACGACTGGTGTTGGTAGAGCACTGAAATCGAGGAAGTTAACTCCGTGTTTCATTGGTCCGTATCAGATTACAGAGAGGATTGGAGAGGTGGCTTACCGTATTGCATTGCCACCAATGCTTGCGAATTTGCACGATGTATTCCATGTGTCACAGTTAAGGAAATACATCGCAGATCCATCTCATGTGATCCATGTAGATGATGTGCAGGTAAAGGATAATCTGACAGTTGAAGCTTAACCTATGAGAATTGAAGATCGAAAGCTGAAACAATTGCGTGGCAAAGAGATAGCACTGGTCAGAGTAGCTTGGGGAGGACCAGCGGGTGGGAATGTGACTTGGGAACTGGAAAGTCAGATGAAGGATTCCTATCCAGAGTTATTTGCCTAAGGTATGTTTTCGAGGACGAAAACTCTTTTAGTGGGGGAGAGTTGTAACACTCCATATTTTCATAATTTAATTTAAAATTAATTTAATTGAATTATGGGGAGGACACTTGGGGCAACCTTTTCTAAGATGGTACAAGTTTCTCCTTGTTCAAGATGTCTGCCATACAATCTAGGGCAGTTACGTCAAGATTCAACGAATCTCTCAAAAAGTTTTAAGATCCTGGGACAAATTATTTTAGGTCCTTGTGGTGCAAGGTTTCCTCTTGAGGAAAATTTTTCATAAATCATGTATCCTGAGGCAAGTCATGAAGATTATCTTGATCAACACAACAAACTTGGGGCATCAAAGTTATTTTCGGGGGCATTTCAGTTTTTTGTCAAGATGATGACTATGTTTTTCTACCTAAGCCAAGAATCTCCCTCTGGCAGAATTGATCTTCTTGTTCTTATGGGCATGGGCGGTTTTCTCCTGAGTAGAAATATTGTTATTCTATCTTCCAATGGGTCTCCTTCTCGAAATGATTCCTTTTAATATTTAAGATTTATTTGAGAGTGTTCTTTTCCCCGATAAATTTTATCCCCACAGAGCATCTACGTCTTGACACAAGTTGTTTCTAGCCAATGATGGGTTTTCTTCTCGAAATGTGTTCCCCTTTTCAACGGGTTTTCTTCTCGAAATGAATAAAGAAGATTGATTTGAAGAGTATTCTCTTCCCCTGCAAGATTTGCATCCCTAATAGAAGATGTTATTAACAATCAAGTGAGTATATACCCTGGAGTTGTCATTCCCCGGTGTGGTCATCTTATTATATGTTTGTTCTCCCAGTATGAACATAACACTCACCTATGCACTCATGCATTCATGCATCATATATTCATGCACATCATTTTCATCTTGTTGATATGGTAAGCTTATTATTCCCAAAGTAATGTCTTTACTCCTTCCACTTAAGCGTCAGCTTTAGGCAGAAAGACCCATATCCTTGTGTTTCCCTGATGAGTTTATTCCTCACGGGAATATATTGTTTTAGATTATCCACCTATCTATAGATAGGATGGACCCCCTATTTTTGAGCTTGTTCCTCAATGGGAAGTATTTTGTTTGGTGTTTCATTCCAACTCCGTCTAGGTTTGAACCTTGTCTCCAGCAGATATGATTACTTGGATCAGCGAATCCTAGATTCTCAGAGTGCATTTATTTTGCACGATTAAAGACCTGATAATTTCAAACATGAACCTGTTTATGGTCTCCCAGAAAGTTGGATTTATATCCCCGCAGTTGCCACTGGAATTTACCCGACAACAAGTAATGGTCTCTTTATTTGAGCAGCTTGTGAGTCCCCAATTTCCTTCTTGAGAGAAGATGACAGTCTCTACGGAGCGAGAAAAATTTTCCAGCATAGAAGACAGAATTTTGGGAATGATAGAAGTTTCACAATAGATGGTTGGTCTTCCCAAGATAATGAAGACATTTTGTTGAAGAACCTGCTTTTACAAGTGATTAGTCTCTCGGTGTAAGAAGACAATTCACTATAGAAGATTCACAATAGATGATGAAGACAGTCGATTGAAGAACCTAAAGTTATTATGAATGGTTGGTCTCTCCAGCGTCGAGAAAGTTCATGTTAAAATTATTATGAATGGTTGGTCTCTCCAGCGTTAAGACAGTTCATGTTAAATTTATTATGAATGGTTAGTCTCTCCAGCGTCGAGACAGTTCATGTTGAAGTTTATTATCCTTTATGAATGGTTAGTCTCTCCAGTGTCGAGACAGTTCATGTTGAAGTTATTTCTTTCCTTTGTGAATGATGAGTCTCCCAAGCGTATGAGACAGTTAATTGAGAAAGCCCATTGATTTCCTTCCCCAGCATGAGAATGCAGCCTATGGAGAAGATTAAACCTTGTTCTGTAAAAATCCTGAATTTACCAAAGTCTATTACGTTGCCTATTTCCCAAGTGTCAGGGACTATTTATCATATGTCCCCCTAGTAGATCTGTTTCCTTCCTCCCAGTTTAAAGGAATAATGTTGTTTATTTGTTTATTTCATATAAAAAAATTAATATGTTGCTGTCATATCATGCATGTGGGCTCTCAGGGTCCATAATTGTGTTATCTTTTATATTTAAGTCCCTCATACCGTGTCGAGACGAAGATTTCATCTTCCCCTCATCAGGTATCAGGAACTTAAATAGGGGCAGCTGTTGTACCCCAATTTTTTACCACTGAGATCCCACCATAGATTAAACATTAGTATCATCATTGTCATCATAATCATCATGCATTTATCTTTTGTTAACCCAAAACACAAAAATTTGTTGTTTGTTACTTGAGCCCCAAGACAGGAGACAGATCAAGAAGAAGTTGAGCAAATTAGGGTTTTGAGACCCGTAAGGAAATTCAAAATCCTTATATGATTCAAAGGATTCTCTAATCAATATCAAGGTCCATATATGGTTCAATGCAAGATCAATCATCTTCAAGTTCATGAGAAGCTCCAATTAGGGTTTTTTTTTACCTAATTTCACTAGAGGATTGACTTTAAATCAGGACATGGTTCCAAGGCTCAAACTATGATTCAAATACATCCAAATCAACATTATAGTCCATTCATATCATTCATTTGAAAAGGAGAGCTTGATTCATGTGGAAGTCACAAAATTGCAGTTCATTTGGAAAAAGTCAATTGTGCAAGTCAACCTTTGACTTCTGAGAAAAATGGTCAACTACGGACTTTTAAGTATCCAAATCATCATCATATGGATATTGAAGACATTTTATCAAAGAAAATTCAAACAACTCATTAAGAATCAAAAAGTCAACAAAAGTCAAAATTAGGGTTTTAAGTGAATTTTGACCTAATTTTGGAACTTCAAATTTTGCCTACAAACTCAAAAATCTCCAAACATGAAAGTTGTAGATCTTGACAAAACAAACAACTTATCACAATGCAACTTTTGGATAAAAGTGATTATTTTGAGAGATTTTGGATTAAGAAGGTTTATGTTCAAAAAACTTGGAAAAATTCTAAGTGTTTTCACCTAGTTTTTTCCTAACTTTATGGCCTTTTTTCTCCATGATCCAAAAAGAGTTTGAGGAAACCTTCAAAAAGTGAATTGAATTATGTAGCAAGGGCTTTCCAAAGAGATAAGTAGCATGAAAATCCATGGCTCCATCCAAGAGTTATGATTTTGTGAATAAGGCACCATGAATACTTGAAATAAAGCATTTTTATGAAGAACATGAAGAACAAAGTCCAAAATTCTTGCAACTCTGTGGGAATATCTCAAGTAAAGCCATTTTAACTTGTTCAAGAGGCCATAATCATAAGATTACACATTCTTTTGAGCTATGGACCAAGTGTTTTATGCATTCTCCAACTTTCATGCCATTATTGAACTAAAGTCACCACTTCTATTTTGAAAAAGCTAGCTTTATGCATAAAGTCATTGCATTGAGCCTCTACATTGTTTCTTCTGCACCAAATGTAATTCAAATCCCACAAGCTACTACAATATTTATTGCTTTTGGCAACACTTTTTATGCAACACGCATAAATTGCTGCCTAAAATAAGATTAGGCAACGATTTTTAACTGCTGCCAAGAAAATCATCGCAACAGCTTATAAGTGTTGCCTAAAATACTTCTGGGAACAATTTTCAAACATTCCTAAAGTTTATCTTTGTCAATACTTGATAAATGTCCCCTTAAATACTTATGGGGACAATTTTGGATTGTTGCATTATTTCTAACAAAAGTCTACACTTTTTAATGTTGCATAAAAATTTCAAAAAAAATTTACAAATTTTTTTTATTTTATTTTAAAGAAATTAACATATTTTAAATTTATTAAGTTAATATATATTTTTTAATGATTTATATCAAACATGTTTTAAACATGGTAAAGGAAGAGAAGAAATAAATTTTTTAACTTGACATAACTTTTAAAAAAAAAAATTATGGAGAAAAAAAACTATATATAGATAAAGAAAATTGTTTGATTAATGTAACTTTTTTCTATAGTGTTAAAAATCTTACCAAAAAAAATATTATTTTTGGTATATATAAAAAACTCTATAAAATTGTCATGTTTTTTATTTAATATTTAAAGAAATCACTAAAAAAGATAAAATTAAAAGACCCACAATTAAAAAAATTTAAAATAAAATTCACGTTGTATTTAACTTTAACCTTAGTGTTCCATTGAAAAATATCACTCTTACTTATTTTATTTTAAAAAAAATTAAAGGAAGCTTAACAATACAATTAAATATGTCCAGATTTGTATCATTCTTCTTCTAGACTTCGAACCCTAACTTCTCTCAACATCTATTGCGCCGCCGCCACTAACTATCTTTCTCAACATCCATTATATCATCGTACATCTATATCTCTTTCACAGCATATCATTTCATTATTCAATCCCAAAACTCGTTGTTCTACTTCTTTTACCTCCCTTTTCAATGAAGATTAAGCTAAGAGAATCTCCAGATTTTCGAAACTATTGTCTACACTACCCTCAATCTATCTCTTGTCATTGATGATTATGCAAATTTTGACAGTCACGAGCAATACTCCATTTTCTACAACAAAATTTCTCTCGACAAGCCCGAAGACCTGCCCCAAATCGATTCGATTTATTCTTTCGCCCAAGATTTCTTCTCCCTTGATGTCGCCAAAAAGCCGAAGATACCCTCCCCGAGCCTATCACTCGGGCCTAAGATGCCAACACTAGGCCCGAGACGACGCTAAAGAGTGATTGGTTTTTAAGGAATTGCGAATTCACGAGCTCACAGCTTCAGCTTTCTAAAGGTATTTAGCTAAAACCCCTTGTTTGTTTTTCTATAAAAAATGTATTTTAGTTTTTGTTGTTCAGAGCAAGTTGATTTTTGTGAATTTTTATCACTATTCCCAAAAGCTATATGCGACTCAGCAATTGAATCTGTGTTTGAAGTTATAAAACATATATGACCTCATTGTTGGGTATGGTTATCATTTAGCTTTTGCATATCATTTTTGGGTTTATTTGAATTGACTAACTTGAGATTGCCAACTTAAATAAGAACTTGTGAACACAAATGCCAAATTCAAGACATGCCAATTGTTTAATATTTTAGTCATTTATCTTGAAATGTTTTCTTATTGTTTGCATTATACTTTGGATCAGATCCATGTACAACATCCATCAAAATTGAGGAGTTTCATTTCATTTGTCACTCACATTAACATCTCCCTTATTGCAACAAAATTTAGGACTAAATTTGTTATGGAATTCAACTTTGATTACAAAATAGAAGTTTACAATCTAGAATAATAGGATCTAAGACTGCTGTAAAATTTAAATCATTTAATAAATCCATAAGAACTAGAGCGTCAGATTGGACAAGCACTTTATCTTGCTCTAACTCAATGACAATCTATGTACACCATGGCAGTAACACCCTCAAGAAAGCAAGGTTTGATATAATAATCCTCCATAGTTTGTATAATTGTATCAATAGTATGTAGTATGATGTTCCCCGAAATCTATATGAAAGGAAAATATACATGTTCCCCTGTTAAAATGCCAAATGAATCCTACAATAGAATCAATGTTAGGCTTAAAATATGAATTTATTATACTTCGCTGATAACCTTTAACTCTAAATTTTTGTGTGTTTCTTGTTGACTTTATATAAGTGTGTATAATTAAATGAGAGTTTGTTTTGTTCTGCAGGCTGGCAGCTTAGAGGCAACTTTGCTTTTATTCTCTCTTCTTAGAAGATAGGAGATGAAGAGGATAATGATGTGTCCGACAAACTTAAATGAGTTGGATGAAATTGTTTTAGGCTTTTACTTAAGCATTAAACTTAAAGAAATTATTTATTTATTTTATTTTGCTAGACATATACTTCTAAATATTAAACTTATACTATTAAATAATGTTGACATTTTGTGTCTAGTGTGTATATATGAGTTAATGTTTGAAGATTTTAGTGACATAATTTTTGTGATACATGTAATTTATGTTTGAATCATTTAATTTATAAAATACGATAAATAACTTAAAGATATATTTACAAAATTTTCTCATTATTGTACTTTTTGGGAATGATTTGTAATATGATAAAATTTGAAAACCGTTGCCATAAGAGTGATTTCATTGTATTAATTTTAGGGAACGCTTTTTAGTTGTTACACTTTATAACAACACTTTATAAGCGTCGCCTAAGATACTTGGTGAAAACGTCCCCTTTTTCTATTGTTTAGGGGATGTTTTAAGAAAGTGTGGCCAAAGAGTTAAAAAACTTTGCCTTAAATAATAGGCAATGCTCGCATAGAGTACGGCTGATAAACGTCCCCTATTCCTTTAGGCAACGTTTTTTCAGTTCTGGCAACATTTTTCAATTGTTGTTGAAGAGGAAAAATGGTGTAGGAAAAATGGCAACATTTCCTACACCATTTTGGGGATTGATTATGTGTCTACAAAATTTAATTTGAAAATTGATTTTTAGGATTCTTAGTCATTTTCCAGAAATTCGTGTTCATACTTGATGATAAATGTTAGTTAGTTACATGGTTAGGTTCGTGTTTGAATACTGAGCATTTTGATATTTTATTTTGTTAAAATTGATTGATATTTGATGATTTTTGAAAATCCACCATGGATGTGTTCTTGCTTGTTCTTCACGAAGAAGATGAAGTTGGTTTGGTCGGAAATTTGAATTTTGGCACTTTGTATAAAATATAATAAATTAGAGATGTCTTAGTAACTCACATGGTTCTCCTCTTGCCTCTCATACAAAAGCGCCTGTGACCCTTAGGTCTGGGGTTTGAATCCCCCTCGCCCCAGACCTTTTTGCTATTTTATTTTTTATGTTTTCTCACCTTGTTATGTGTTGTATTGAACTGCGATCACCCTTTGATCACAACACGTGCATAGCTCAGTTGGTTGTTGTTTTGTGCATTGAGTGGGAGGGCGTGAGTTCAAGCCCTAGTGGCCACACTCCTTAATTTTTTTATGACTTTTTTTTAGTTTTTTCATTAAACCTCAAAAACTCATAAAAAATAGTAAAATTAATATATTTTATCCCTTATTTTTTGTGTGATTTATTTATTTGATGTATTTTCATACCATGTTAAAAAGTCCCACAAATATTTATTTCTTATTTATTTAAAAATTAATTAAAAAAACATGTCTTTTATGTTAAGAAAATCAACTAAAGATTATTTTGTTTGGATTATTTCTTTCATATAACTTTGTGAATGTTTTTGTAAATATTTGTTTAGGGTTAGAATAGGATATCTTTGACTTTCTTCATGTACCCTTAGACCATTTCTCTTAAAGAAATTGGTATTTAAACCATTAAAATTAATTAGGTTTAGGAGTTATGTTTAAACCCTAATTTGAAACCCTAATTAAAAAAACCTAGGTTTAAAACCCTAACTAAAAAACATTTTGATATTTGTTTATCCATGACTAATTAAGTTTGTTATCTTGTACATAATTATTGATTTTAATCCATGTTTTGTGATTAATTTTTATTTTAATCATTATCTTGTTAATTTATCTTATGTATTGTTTATCTAACCCCATGTTTATCATATCAATCATTCATCATTCATACATGAGTTTGAATCCAAGGGTTTAGATACATCCATCACTCTTATTTGTTGATTATCATACTCACTTGTTTGTTCTTGTGTCACATGATATCACACACACACTTGAGGTATCCATTGTTGAATGCTTAAGATTGTTTGTTTTTGTCCAAAAGGATGGGAATATTTTTGACTAAAATTGTCAAGGTACTCAAACACTTTTCCCCAATCTCTTTTATCTTATGTTTAAAGTATTGTTAAAGCTTTTTACTTTGTCTTTTAAAATGGTTTTGTATTGTTAAAGCTCAACAAACCCTTTTTTTTTAAAACATTGGTATTAAGAATAGAATTATTCCCGATGAAACTATTCTTAGCCCATTGACCTTTGTATTGTTAAAGTTAGGTCTTTTGTTTTTAAACCTTGGTGTTAAGAGAAGAATTATTCCCGGTAAAACTTCTCCTAACCCATTGGCCTTGTATTTTAAAGCTTGGTCCCTTTTGTTTTAAAATTGTTAAGTATTTTAAAGCTTAACCTTTTAAACTTATTAGGTATTTTAAAGTCTAATCCTTTTTCAAAATGTTTTGTTAAGTATTGTTAAAGCTTAACACCCAAAAAGATTTTGGCCACTTTGGAAGCCTTTTTTCCTTTTAAGAGGAACTACAGAAGCTCTGACATCCCTATTGCACTTAAGGGGTATGTAGGCCTAAGATGCGATGTCTTATCGAGCTCACTTTCAAAACATTCTTTTCCCATCCACTCCCTCTATTTCAAACAAGTTTTTCACATGGGATTTTTTTTTAAAAAAGGTATGTATAAACAAAAGACAATAACACAAAACAAAGAGGTTCCCATGGAGTACCATGGATATGAGGGGTTCTTAAAACCTTCCCCTTGTATAACAAACCCTCTGTAGCCACATCTCTGATAAGTTTGTTAGTTTTAATTTTAAAAACTTCTATCAGTTTTATTCGCTCTTTCACCCATTCCTTTTGGAAACAATAAAGCATGGTGGCAACTCTGTATAAATATGATCTAAGTCTTCCAATGACACTAGTCTCATCAATTTCACCGCTACACTAATAGTCTCTAAAGAATACTTGAAATCCTAACATGCGTTTACCAAGGGGAACAACAAAGTCAGTTACTTGATGAATGCAGAAGATGAAGGTAAATCAGCAGCGTAAAGATCCTCAAAGCTTTAAAACAAAGAGTGCAGAGCAGATGGACGAAACTTATAAACTTTTCAAATGATCACTTCCTCCTCTTTTATAGGCAGAGCCACACGGGGAACTATGAAAAGGCGCCATCATTGCCTAGGACTGCTAGACTTCCCTAGGTCATAATGACGCCTTAAATAGTCGTCACGCGTGACACACTAACCAACACTGTCATAATGATACATTAGCAGCTGCCTCGCATAAAGATCTCAAGAGAAGTTCCCCATTCAAATGCCAATAAATAGACTACACCCTTTGAGATTTTGCTTACAACTCCTCATCTCCTCGGTGACATGACCGATGTATATACAAAACTTTTCGCTTCAGAGTGGTTTTTTTTGTTTTTCTCAAATTTTTACTCTATTACAAAAGTATGTTTTACTTACCTCTCGACCGAGCTCTAGATTACTATGGCCCCATTCCCCTAGGCACCAGAGGGTAAAAAACAAAAAAAAAGATTTATTACGACTTCATCGGCAAGGTAAGAAAAAGATTCATGAAAACTAATCACTTTTCCGCTTAGGTAAAGTTTCATCGAGTGAAATATTGTATTTGTTATGGGTTTGATCCTCAAGGTAAAACATTATTTTATTTAATTAAATTAAACACAACTTTTATGTCAGTTGCATTCCCTCTATTTTTTTCTACCAACCGAGATACAAAATCTAAACACTAATTTATTCCAACATCAGAATGTTATGTTTCATTCAGTTCTCCAAATAACAAATTTAAACACCAATCTTTGTCATCTCTAAGAAAGAAGGAAGCTCGAATAAAGAATCTCGAACCTCAAACCAACACATTTCTTTGACTAACTCATCATATTTCCGGTATGTACAACTTTCTCCTATTTTAGTAAGTGAGTGACCATCTGTAAAAGTTAAGGACTTTTTTGTAAAATTATATGGCTATATGAACACATACACTAAAACCTTTTTCCAAATTCCATAACTAAAAGAAAACATTTTGAAAAGTGTCTTAAAGTTTTGCCAGACAACTTAGGAGAAACAAATATTGCTAGAGGGACATATTTTACCAATCTATTAGATTAGTTCCTTTCGCTAATCGATTAGACAATTTTAAACTTAAGCCCCTACCTATTTAAACAACGCCTTAATGATGTACAACGTCTAGATATACGTTCTTTCCTTTTTGAATGACCACCAACGACTATTTTTCATTTCATGTCAATTAGACTAAAGTGCTAATCGATTAGCCAAGGGAAAAGACAATTAAATGAGAATTTTGTTTTAGGCCTTTCTCTTGCCTATAAATAAAGGCCATGTTTCTCAGTTCACATCATCCAGAAATGTGTTTTGACACTCCTCTAAATCACTCTCTCACTCTAAAGTTTTATTTAACTTTCTCTCAATAGATGTCATAGCCAAATCCTTTTGTGAGAAAAGTCCTTTATGAGTGAGGATAATGTTGTGTTTCTAGAATGGTAGAATTTTAAAATTCACCAAGGCAATGTCTTATGAACACCTTTGTTGAATAATGTCCAAATATGGATTATATATGTGATTACGAGCTAAACCCGAAAAAAAAATTTGGTTGAGATTGTGTTTTCAGTTCCTTTTTAGGTTGAAGATTAATCGATATTAAAATCTTCCTAGGTTTGAGATTATCCAGGTTAAACTCTCAGAGGTTATGGTTTATCTTGTTAAAACCAAGTTTTGTTGAAGATTAGCCTATATATAAAATCTTCCTTTGTTTGGGATTAGCCTCGCTAAAATCCCAGAGGTTATTTGGTTATCCTATTAAAAAAATATTTTGCTAAGATATTTGGAACATGAAAGCTAATTTATTGGAAGAAATAAGAAAGGCCACTACACTCTCAGCAATTTATTGGAGAAAAGACTCAAACACCCATATCTATTATCTTGTAATATCTGATAGAAGTTCAACCAACATTTCCTTATATAAGGGATTTCATAAGCCTTCATACTAAAAGGTCACAAGTATAATCAGAATCTCTCGAGACCAGATCTTGGGGAGAGGAGTGGGTCCTTTAGTTTTAACCGAACCTCTATATTTCTACCTGTCCTTGTTCTTCTTTAACTTTTACTTTCTTCTATTTACTTTGCGCTGCTTATTATTAGAAAATAATTTTAAACTCTAATTTAACTAGCCAAAAGTTTTCAAAACCATTTTTTTCTAAACCATAAAATTCACACCCTCGTGTGTGAAGTCTCATGTCCAACAAACGTAATGTTGTGTCGTTTTTCAGGTATATGTTGTCATTGTTGTTTGGTGTTATTGTTGTTTAATTGAAATGAGATGTTATTTTTGTTGGTGATTTTGTAGGATCTTTATTTTAATTTTAGAAGTTGTATGACATTATGGATCGTAGTTGGATTAAAGTCAATAGATTAAGTAAAAAGTATGAGAATTGAGTGATTCATTTTCTAGAATTTGCAAAGATAAAGTTAAGGGAATAAAATGGATCCCCAAGGTATAGATAAGGGATCGAAATAAATATTTTGCCTTAATATTTCTAGGTATAGGCATAAGCAAGATGTCCTAAAGAATTGAAGACTTTATTATTTGTTTAGAATTATGTTTTGACATCCACTATGTACATGCATTATGTTATGGATCCTTGTGTTATACGTATTTCAGATGTCATATAGATACAATAATTATATCCAGTACTATATATATATATATATATATATATATATATATATATATATATATATATATATATATATATATATATATATATATATATATATATATATATATATATATATATATATATATATATATATATATATATGAGGTTTTGAATAATATTATTCAAGATGAATAATATACAAGTTGTTATACTTTTTTCAAAAATTACATTATCATGTTATTAAGAATAGGAGTTTATAAAAATGATATATTTTTTATTTTTAAAATAAGAGCGAATAAAGTAAATATTAAAATTTCCATACTAAAACAGTGACAATCGCAAGTAATAAAATTTCAAAAGATGAAAATTAAAGTGAAATTTGCGATTATTTTATAAAGACACTGTTCTATTTTTTAATACATAATTAAAATAGATAATGAAAAAAAAAGAAAATTAAATTATTATTTCTTATTTTATTATTATTAAATAAATAAATGTATTAAAATTAATTAATATTTTTAGATACAGAAATAAGAGCTATTATGGTTGGAATAAAATATTTTTACCCAAAAAAAGAGTTAAAAGTAATGCAAAAATATTTTCAAAAAAGGATTTTTATATATAGATATTTTGTTCATTTTTAATATAAATAACTATAAAATTAGTTAATGTTTTTAAATTTAATTTATTATCGTAGTAAGAATAAAAGTTTTAAAAAATGAATAATTTTTTTAATATAATAAAATTGAATGTATTAAAGTGAAAATAGAAGATCTTACACTACAAAATAAAAACTAAATGTAATAAATTTAAAAATGTTAGATTAAAAAAAATGATATTTGAATGGATAATATACAAAAAAATTTACTATCAAATATATTACAAAATTATTTTCCAATGTTGTAAGGAGATATTTTTACAAGGAAACTTTTATTATGTAAGATTTTATATTGATAGTTGGTTCGTTTTATTATAAATAAATCATAAAAATTAATGGAAAAATATTTTTATATTTTATTTTATTAAATTATTAAGAATAAAAATTTATAATAGTAAATTATTTTCTTAAATATTAAAAATGAGCTTATAAGGTTAAAATTAATGATATCATTATAAAATACAAGAATTAAAAGTAATTGAATTTGAAAAGGCATATATTGATACAATTTATAACAATATATATCCTTTAAATAGTAATTAGAGCTTTCTATAAAAATATATATAAGTAATATATAAAATTTAAAAATTCGAGAGTTAAGAGATAAGTTATAACTTAGGGTTAAATGCATTTTTTGTCCCTTTAAGTTAGCGAATTTTTTATTTTCGTCCCTCAGAGTTATTTTTTTTTGTTTGAGTTCCTATATTTCACTTTCGCATTCGTTTTAGTCCCTAAAATCAAAATTCGTAGAAAATTTCGCAGGAAAATTCGCAGGAAACCTGCAGATTTTCCTGTGGATTTTAACTTTAGGGACTAAACCTCAAGCAAAAAGTAAGATATAGAGACTCAAACCAAAAAAATTAACTTACTGGGACGAAAATAAAAAACTCACTAACTTAAAGGGACTAAAAGTGCATTTAACCCTATAATTTAATATGACACATACGCAAATGATAACTTCTATATATTCCTTCCATTCTTAATTATTGCTAGTAAGTATGTTTTGAATTCATTGAAAAATTGAAATATCTTAACTATATATATAGACTAGTAAGGCTGACAAAAAAATCAAATATAAAGTGAAATCTTACCCTAAACTATGAGTTTTCGATTCAATCACATTTTTCTTTTCTGTTTTATAAGCATTGCTATGGTTTTGCTTTCAGCGGGTAATGAGATAATGGTAGCTTCACATTTTTGTATTTCTTAACCATATAATTAATTAACTTTAATTTGATTGCAGCATTGGAAAAAGACTCAATATTGGAAAAAGACTGCATAGGTACATGCGAGGATTTAGGAAGCAATCCATGGTGCAATCAAGGTTGCATTGATAAGGGTTTCAAATCTGGTGGATGTATTTATAACACTCCCAATGTTGCATCTTGTTGTTGTGTCAAGAATACTTAAGAATGAGTCATTGTAAATTTATAACCATCATAATGATGAATAAATACCTCTTCATTTTCTATTATATGTTGCTTTAAGAAAAATGTTTGAATGAGATAATAAAAGCATTTTATTATATGTCTCTTTTTAAAAATTCAATTCAATAAAATTACTAATGAAAAATGATGTTAATGTATGTATAAATTTGAAAATGATGTTAAAAACATGGACTTATGGTTATATATAACAATATATAAATTAGACAATTTAATTACTCTACTACAAAATTATGTTTTACTTACCTCTCAACCGAGCTATGGATTACTAGGGCTCCATTCCCCTAGAAACTAGAGGGTGAATAACAAAAAAAATATTTATTACGACATCATCGGCGAGGTAAAAAAAGGATTCATAAAAACTAGCCACTTTTCCTCTTAGGTAAAGTTTCATCGAGGGAAATATTGTATTGGTTATGGATTCGATCCTCAAGGTACAACATTATTTTATTTAATTAAATTAAACCTAAATTTTATGTCAGTTGCATTCCCTGTCTTTTTTTTACCAACCGAGATACAAACTCTAAACACTAATTTATTCCAACATCAAAATGTTATGTTTCATTTAGTTCTCCATATAACAAATTGAAACACCAATCTTTGTCGTCTCTAAGAAAGAAGTAAACTTGAATAAGGAATCTTAAACCTCAGACCAACACACTTCTTTGACTAACTCATCATATTTCCGGTATGAACAACTTTTTCCATGATTGTACCGGTAAAATTATTGTTGTTGTTGATGTTTGGGGTTTCTAAGACTTAGGGTATAATAGGTAGAACCTTGATTTGTAGGTAACATATCTTTAACCAAGCAATCACATTTTGATGAAGAGAACTATGATGATAATTGGCAAGATACCTATAAGGTAAATCATAAAGTCAACCAAAAAGACAACTGATGATAAGTTAAGCATAAGCGGTTAGAGATATAGACCCAAGTAAAAAGGTTTATGAACTTAACTATTAAGAAAAGGCAAAACGAAGTGAATTATCTAAAGCCTTTAAGTGTTCTCAAGCAGTATCAAAAGAGAAGATAATATCTAGCAAACAGCTCGTAGAAAAAGTTAATCTCCTAGGTTAATAAGTGACTGGACTTTTGTAAAAGTTAAGGACTTTTTTGTAAAATTATATGGCTATAATCACACATATAATAAAACTTTTTTCCACATGCCATAACTAAAAGAAAATATTTTGAAAAGAGTCTTAAAGTTGTGTCAAACAACTTAGGAGCAGCAAATATTGCCAGAGGGACATATTTTACCAATCAAATTGATTAGGTCCTTCGCTAATCGATTAGACCAGTTTAAACTTAACCCCTAACCTAAAAGCTCTCATGTATGATCGGAATCTCTCAAGACCAGGTCTTGGGAGAGGAGTGGGTCCTTTAGTTTTGACCAAACCTCTATATTTATGCATGTCCTTGTTCTTCTTTAACTTTTACTTTCTTCTTTTTATTTTGGGTTGTATATTATTATAAAATTATTTTAAACTCTAATTTAACTAGCCAAAAGTTTTCAAAACCATATTTTTCTAAATCATAAAATTCACACCCTCTTGTGTGTGAAGTCTCATGTCCAACATGATGTTGTGTTGTTTTTCAGGTATTTGTTGTTGTCGTTGTTATTTGGTGTTATTGTTGTTTAATTGAGATGAGATGTTATTTTTGTTGTTGATTTTGTAGGATTTTTATTTTAATTTTAGAAGCTGTATGACATTATGGATCGTAGTTGGTTTAAAGCCAATAAATTAAGTAAAGAGTACGAGAATGGAGTGATTCATTTTCTATAATTTGCAAAGATAAATTTAGAGAATTTCTTTCCTGACCCCCAGCAAAAACCCCTAAATACCGCTACTTCGGAAATGCATTTCCGAAGTAAATTTTTTTTCTAAATTTTTCCCTACTTCGGAAATGCATTTCCGAAATAATTTTTTTTTCAAAATTTTTCCAGAATTCGGAAATGTACTTCCGAAAATATCAAATGGGGGTGTTTTCGGAGATGTATTTCTGAAAACACCCATTTTTAGTGGTTTCGGAAGTAGACTTCCGAAAAAAGACAAAGTTGTTCATAGGTCTCCATTATACATCCATTATACTTTAATGTATACAAATTATATGATCCCTTTGTCAGTTCTCTCAATGGTGGGATCCATTGTCCCCTCCAAACAGACAATTTCTAGTTTCTACTACTTTCTTTTTAGCTTCTACCTGCAGTTTCTGAACTATACAGAGATTATATCAAATATTTTACTATATTACTTAATACTCTTTCTTTATGTTAAATTTTAATATCAAATATATCAAATATTTTACTATATTACTTACTGCTCATATGACCAAAGTCCAAATACTATATGTTACCTTTTTCACATTTGTACATATGGTTGAATTGGACTACTTTAAGACCTAATTTTTTCACGAAATTTTTCTATGTGGACCAAATTAATATTAGGCATTTAATTTAAATTAGGTGGATAAAATTTAGAATATTTTAAAGCATTTTTTTATCTACTCATCCTTTAATGTGGAACTGGCTGCTGCTGTCTCCACTTTTTCTTTGTCCAAATTTGTTGTTAAATAATATAACTTTATTTCAAATGTGTACGTCAAATGGTCACAGGAATACAGCTGTTACACATACTTCCTGGCTTTCCAATCCTTTCAAATGGTCAGGAACTGCATCTACTAATCACACTTTCCAATACTTCCTGGCTTTCCAATCCTTTCAAATGGTAAGCATCTACTAATCACACTTTCCAATACTTCCTGCTTTACCATGTCTTTTTTCGGAAGTATACTTCCGAAACCCCCAAAAATGGGTGTTTTTGAAAATGCATCTCCGAAAACACCTTTTTTGGGTGTTTTCGGAAGTGCATTTCCGAAATCAACTTTTTTTCAAAAAAATAGTGATTTCGGAAATGCATTTCCGAAATAAAGGGGCATTTTGGAGTTTTCAGCGCGGGTGACCAAGAAGACTAGGAGGTGGATAAAGAAATTCTCTAAATTTAAGGGAGTAAAATAGTCCCCTGAAGTATTAAAGTATAGATAAGGGATCCAAATGCATATTTTTCCTTAATATTACTAGGTAAGGGCATAAGCAAGATGGCCTCAAGATTTTTTTTTGTTGGGAAATATATACTTTATTAACCAAAAACAATTAATACAAAAGTGATCCCTTAGGATCCAGCTA
This sequence comes from Vicia villosa, assembly GCF_029867415.1. Lineage (NCBI taxonomy): Eukaryota > Viridiplantae > Streptophyta > Magnoliopsida > Fabales > Fabaceae > Vicia > Vicia villosa. The sequence goes on from NW_026705689.1 coordinate 336,287, forward strand.
GCTAAGACACTAACAACTTGCAAATCCTAACAACTAAGGCATCATGAAGGTATTCAAGACTCTTTTTAGCTTCAGCTTTCCCCAGCACCGATACACAATTACATCTTGTATATGTCTTCCTAGGGTAGAGTGATTGTCATAATATGTTGAAGCAATAGTTGTTGCGGTAGTTCCACATTGCATAAACAGTCTTGGCCACTGCATATTTCATGATGCTTGCGTTGCTCCCTTTCCCTTTGCACGTCGAGATGATCTAGTCTAACCCTTCCTGCCACCCCGCATGGTTATGCACAATGTTCATCCAATCTAACACTGTCTTCTAGAATTCCTGCATTTTCCCACATTTGAAGAATTAAGACTTTAATATTTGTTTATTATGTTTCCCGGGTGACTCTTTGTTTAAAATTTTGTTTTGACATCCACTATGTACTTCAATTATGTTATACATGTTTCAGATGCCATATAGGCACAATGATTATACCCAATACCATATATATATATATATATATATATATATATATATATATATATATATATATATATATATATATATATATATATATATATATATATATATATATATATATATATATATATATATATATATATATATATATATATATATATATATATATATATATATATTGTAATACCCCGAGTCTTTGACACCGGTAGTTATCATTTAATTGCGTAAATGGTGATTAGGTGGCACTTTGATCTCATTCCATATTAATCTAACAATGCTTATAAGTGAATTAGTATTTTAGTTGGAACAAAAGAAATGGTTAATTGGAATGGAAGGAGATTGGTTAGAAACTAACCAAATGGCATTGTTGTAAATAAAGCTTAGTTGGAGGGTAATTTGGCCATTAAACACTAAGTGCATGTGGACTTAAGGACTTGTTTGGCTATGCATCATATTTTATGAATGAAGTGGAGAGTAGAACAAGAAAGAAAGAAGAAACAAAACTCATGCCTCCATTTTCGCAACTCATGCACAGCTCCAACAAATCATGCCATAAATTTCTGCTCACAACTCCGATACAGGTAATTCTTGAAGATTCGGATTCTACACGAAATTCTCTTCGGTTTACATATAAATTTCGTACTCATAGCTTGTTTATTGATGGAGATAAGCGAGTTTGAAGTTGGTTGATCCATGCTGAATTTGAAGAAGAAGGGGTTACGGGCAAGTGGAGAGTTCTATGGCAGTATTAACACCATTCCAACCTCAAGTAATCCAAGGTAAGTACTTAGATAGAAAATTGAGGTTTTGTATATTGGGCACAATTCGGGTTTAGGGATTGTGAGAGATAATGCATGAATCTTTGTTGCCAACATGCTTTAAGTATTAACTATTTGTTGCTTATGTTAATTACCAGATATATTTGCTGTAATTGTTGCATGCAGGTGGTATTGAAGGGGTTAGAGAACCCCATGGCAGAACTGATATGTTTTGAATTTTTCGGAGAAATCGCTTCTCCGCTAAGCAGACTAAAGGTCGCTTAGCGGATGCTGTTAGAGAATATAAATTATCGCTTGTCCGCTAAGCGGACTCAGACCGCTTAGCGGATGCTGTTTGTGACAAAATTTCTGTTTTATCCCATGAGTGCAGTTTGGTCCCATGGTCGGAACCAGACTCCTCCCCGTTTAATTATGCGTATTTGTCAATGGTATGCGATGCTTTTAAGCATTAGATTTCAGTATTCCCATTTGATTATTCACAATTGCGAATTATGCATAACTTTATATGTGTCAGTGCAATTACTCTTGTTTGTTCCTTTATGCCTATATGAATGCAATACAACTTTATGTGATGAATCATGGCTGTTTGCTAATACTCGTTGTTTCGAATGAACATTCGAGGCTGATTATATTGTGTGATCTCAACATTATGTCGTGCTTGCGTATGCTTGAATAGAAGCGGGCCAGGGGCTAGATTGGGATGTGACTCCGGCTATGTATTCATTTGAGACGTCCCGGGCTTTGTTGTCCATGGAACAGCCGATCATGAGATCAAATGGCTCACACCTGAGCTACCGTTGCAGTGTGCTTATGAGGGTCGCGGGGCATTTTACTCACTTAGCGTTAACATACTTGCGTGCTCGGTATGGTGGGTTTATGTGGCTACGTAGGCTAATACATAATCGTTAACTCACCTCTAGTGAAGTCAAGTAGACTAACATCAGGCTTTCGTCCGATGGGCTCATGTGTCAAGGTGGTGTTTTGTACTCAGCGTAACTCACTTGCGTGAAGAAGGTTAATGGGCCAATGACGCCAATTAGGCTAAGGTCATCTTGCAGCCATTTAGGCTTGTGTGAACCCATTTAACCATCTTGAAGTGTGCTTGTACAAGTCTCTTGACAATAGGCATGGGTGTAACTCATCGAAGGTGTGTATGTTCTATAATCTATGCCGAGGCGTTAACAAGCTTCTGGATTCCTTGTATATGGATGCGGGTTTGCATACTTGTTTGGTTATGAATTTGTGTTTGTACAAGATGATTCTAATGGTGGATGAATCATTTGTTTACCCCGTATTTGTACCGGCTGTAAGGACAACCCCGAATCAATGGTGGATTTGTTTCTTGATGCATGTACCCTGTAGAACCGAGTGGACCCATAGGATATGAGGACTCACTGAGATTTAGTAATCTCACCCCAATCATCTTGTATTTTTCAGGTGCTGTTTAGAAGTGTCTGATTAGTAGCAGGTTTAGATTTGAAGACTTAGAAGTGGTGATGGCTCGAAGACCTTGTTCGCTCTTATTTCCGCTGTGCAGATCCAGTGAAGACACATGTTTTATAACTCTGAGTAGAATCTCATGTTGTATCTTATATGAATCATCTTGTAACTTTAGCTTTTGTATGTACTCAGTATCAATTTAACGTTTCATGCATAATATACTAGTCAGTTATGTATGGGGTGTTACAGTTGGTATCAGAGCAGGTCGATTCTCAGTCGGGCCATGAGACATCACTAGCAATTCCTTTTCTCCTCACATGTGTAACACTCCATCCATATTTTACATTTATTCATTTAATGGGAGTTTAAATTAATTTCTAGGATTATTGGTATTTTAATTGGACTTAAGTTGGAAATTGTGTAAAATAAGCTATTGGGCCAAGTTGTGGTTAGTAATGGAGGGGGTGTGATTGGTAGGCCCTATTACTAAAGTTATTTTGCTTTATTTTCATAAAATAAGAAAAAAAGAAAGAAATTGGAAATTAGAGAAGAAAACCTAAGAGGAAGAAAGAGAGAGCTCATGGACAAAGACCTATTTTCGTATTCATGGAGCAGCTCCCACAAATCATGTCATAACTCTCTGCTCGTAACTCCAAATCAGGTAATTCTTGAAGATTCGGATTCTACACGAAATTTCCTTCGATTTGATATATTAATTCGTGTCAGGGAGGTTTTTGATGAGGGAGATAAGCGAGTTTGAAGATGGGAGATTCTTGCTGAATTTGAGGAAAAAGGGCTTACGGGTTTGATGGAGAAGAAGGGGAAAAATCCAGATTCTTGATTAAGGTAAGGGGAGACTCTTCTGATTAACATATATTATCGGGTTATGGATAATAGGGCTGATATAGGTATATTATCTCATGTCAATTGAGTCGTATGATAGAGTTGGGATTTTGGGGATGTTGGTTGATAATTATCTGTTTTGATGAATTCCATAAATTTGGTGTTGTATGATGTTTGATGATGCATAATATATGTTATATGTGTGTATGATATATGTAGTGTGGCTGTTTTGTGGTGTTTGATCAACTTGAATCGAATTGGTCGAGGTTGAGGAATTTGGGATTCAGGTTCGTATGCTGTCAATTGCGATGGGAATCTCTGATCTGGTCAGTTCGTGCCGCGTCCAATTGTTGGCGCCGGGAACTGCTTGGCAGAAAGCTTAAGGAAAATTATTTCACTCAGTTCGCGCCGCGTCCCTTATTAGCGCCGCGAAGGCGTCATTTCCTGGCAGCGCGTCGCGAATAATGTGTGGCGCCGCGTGCTGCTAGTAATTTTTGAAAAATTTTAAGATGCATAACTTTCAAACCGTTGGCCTGTTTTAAGTGCCGTTTCAAGTAGGATGAAGCTTATTAAATATTCTTTGTGTTATAATAATGAAATGAGCAGCATCTTGAATTTATTTTATCATCATTTGCTTGTTTTGATGTATGACGTGTTGTGGATATATATGATAAGATATGACGATGTATGCTATGTTTAAAATATGAGTCGTATGATGATTTGTTTGAATTGTATGACGAAGCTTATGAGACATCCTATGCGAGGATATGGGTACGATGTGAATATTTTGTTAGTTTGATGGATGACGTATTGTTGACATATATGATGAAATGTGACAATATAAGATGTTGTTTTGAAAAACATTATTATGTGATGATTGTTGAGAATTATATGATGATGATTGATTGTTTTTGGAATGATGTGGATACATTTATGTTATTTCTTATTGATGATGATGATTGATGCGGATACATGTATGTTCTTTAATGATTAATGATGATGATTGATTGTATTTGAATGATGCTAATGTATATAAACATACTTTGATGATGATGATGATTGAGTATTGGATGATGCTACTCATAGACTTGACGATGGTATAAGTATGTTTCATATATGTTTGCATTCATTCATAATCATTTGTTGAGGGCTGGATCCTGATGATGTGGGGATGCAGTGAAGGGCATAATTCCCATTATGTGGAATTTGTGCTGGCAGGGCTGTATCTGGATGATGATAGATCGGTCGGTGGGTTATTCCCATTGATGATGTTGGTACCATATGCATAGTGTTAGTTCATTCATGTGCATGATTTTATAACATGATTGGATGTTTTCCAGTGTTATGATTTTGTTATGATGTGTTAGTTTGATAAGGATGAAACTTGTCTGAATTCTGAATATGTTTTCAATTGGGTGAATGATGTAACTATGATGTGTTTTTATTTATGATTCAATAACATTTGTTAATTTCAATGAGACTCACCCTTACTGTTGACATTTTCAGATTGGCGAGTAGCGACTTTTGGCTTTGGTGAGGATAGCTCATAGGCCAGTTTGTTTAAGTATAGCGTCAGTGTCATGCTCTGATATTGTAACACTGGGGAACGTTAGTTAGAGTCTAAGATGATACTCTGTTATGTTGTTATTGTATTAATTTTGTGGGATATTGCATAGATGATGTTATGCTTATCCGTATGATGAATTTTCTGCTGTGTTAACATGAGATGTTTATGAGTTATGATGAATTGTTCCTTAGTGAAAGCGTGACAATGGATTTATGATAAATTGGATTAAATTGAATTGTGGCACCCTTGTTTTTATGTTTTACTCTGATTAATTTATTTAATTTCCGCGGGGTTTAGAAGGGTGTTACAATAGTGGTATCAGAGCAGGTCGGTCCGTCCGGCCAATTCTCGAGTCAGTTGAGTTGCTCGACAGTTGTATACTGTCGGTGTTTTATCCCTTGGTACACGACATGTGAGTGAATCACTGTCGGTTCTTATTTGTTTTGTTGCAGGTGTTGGATTGAAACAAGTGGGGGAGAAGCTTCGCTTCTCGGTTATGTTTCAGTTGTAAGACGATTAGTCAAGTAGGATGTTGTTGGCAACAGTGCAAGTGTTGTTGGAGTTTGTTGTTTCCCGAATCGAAGGTGACTTGGAATTAAAACTTGGCTGGTAATTAAGTTGGAGCATCTTGAAGGAGGATGATTAGATGTAATTGATGACTATCTATAGGAGAGGGAATTTAGAAAGCTGCAATGTATCAGCTCCGCTGGCGGACTGCGAAGTTGTCAGTGAGTAGCCTTGCGTCTCGGAAGAGGTTTAGTTGTAAGTTTGCAAAGAAGATTGCTGTCGTGATGTTTCGGCGATGGAATGTGTCGCTCAAGTTATAAGAAGTTTGGGAGCGAAGGGATATGATAAGGGGCTGTTTGGAATGTGATCGAGCTGAAGAGAATGAGTTTTGGAGTGAGATTTTCGTAAGAAAAACGTAGGAAAATTGTTGAATCGTTATGAAACTTCGAAAATTCATAACTGGAGTTCTGGACATCCGATTTGAGTTCCGTGTGAAGCGCCGAAAAGCTAAAGAGATGAACTTTGTTATAAAAATGGTTGCAGCAGCTATAATATATTTAATTGTTACAGGATAATGTTGGAAAGAGGTGAAGTTGCGGTTACGCGTACTCTTAGAACTAGACTTGTTTGTTGGTACGGCACGAGATATCAGTGTTAGAGTTGAACAAATTGAAGGAATAATTAAAAGGTTTGTTGAGGAGTAATTCTAATAATTGAATATACCATTTGAAGATTTTTGGAGATATCGTATAGAGCGTCGTTGCATGATGTCGATGTTGCATTTCGTATGACGATGGAAAATTCATATCTTGAGTTCTGAGTGTCGGATTAACGTGTCGTTTGAACCTACGAAGAGGATAGATTATGTTCTACCTTATGGGAGAGTTATAAATACAGTAGAGGTGATCCTATGAGGAGATATTTTGAAGTCGGTTAAGGAAGCGTAAAGCTGTTGAATAGGAATGGTTACTACCACGATTGTTTGAAAACGAAGTTGAGTAGGACATGTTGTTGATGAATAAGTTGATGAGATGTTCGGTCATGAAGATGATTTGAGTACTGATGGATTTTTGTGAGGAGTGAATTAGTAGTAAAGGTGAAATAAACTTTAGAACGATTGAAGTCGTATTTGTGATGCCAAAGTAACGACAAGTATAAAAGAGGAATCGTAGAGAATTTCTAACACCTATTGATATGAGGAAGAATTTGTTGAGATTCCGAGTGAAATAATATTGGGATGCGAAAGACGTCCTGGGATTGGGAGTAAAACCATGAGTTATGAATGTTGTCGTGGTCTTTTGCTAAGATGAGGATTTTGATTTGGAACAAGATGAATAGTAATGTACGAATATATTAGTGATTATGATGTTTGGAAGTGCTTAACAAGTTTGGGATGCTAAGTGACTATGAAGCGGATTGTGTAAAATGTTTGGACGTTGGTGTCTAACCGAAAAGATTTAATGAGAGGGAAGTGTGCGAGTTATAAAGACTCAAGGTGAATTATTAGGCTATGAAGATGTTAATGAGTTTGAGTGCAAACTCGGAAAGGACACTATTATGTAGTAACGAAGGTTTATGCTTACATATGGTTGTCGGATAGCTATTGACAAATTGAGGACTTGATCACCCTTAATCTCTTGTTGATAGTAGACGGAATCATATAGATGGGATGAGCTTGTTTGTTACCTTAATGGTTTAAGATTGATGAATACTAAGCCGTGAGAATAATCACTCACAATGTTGTGTGAACTTATGAAGAAGTGAATACGAAAGAGTGCAATATATTGGATGATGACTTAAGACGGGTAATCAGAGTCGCGCAGCGAAAGTGTGATGTGGAGTAGTGTGCGAATACTACTCGTGGGCAGTGAGGAATTAATATGCTGGGAGCCTACGTAGAGAACATGAATTGATCTATATGTTGGATTTAGAATCTAGTGGATGCAAGGATGTCGCGCTAGAGAATTAGAACTCTTTTGAATAAATTGCCGAGATGACGAACATGTTATTGTGGTTGTACGTAGTTAACGAGTATGTATTTGGAAAAGTTAAGACGATGAGTTAATACTATATGATGCTATAATAATTTTGTTTCGTTGTTAAGGTGGTTTTATAGATTCCAGATATAATGAGGAATTATACCCTATGAAGGACGAAGTTGATTTGATTCTTAGTAGAGAGCGGGACTCAGTTGAGCTATTTTGTAAGCAATGGTATATTGAGGCTGATGAGCGTGATTATAACTACTTGTGTGTACTCATTCCGATGATGGGAATGTTTTAATAGATGTAGTAACTCAGGAATTTGTTGTTAGTACGTGTAAGTATTGCTAAGTGGTAAATTAGTACCATGTGTGGTAAAGGAGGATTTTAAACGAATGAGTAAAGAGAGTCAGAATTGGGTAAGACTAAGAAATCTAATTGGTAATGATGGTTGTAATGAGTAATCAGAATAGTGCAGCAAAAGCGGAATGTAACGTGTTGGATAATTGTTGGTGTGACTTGAGAGGAGTCAGATAGTTGAAATTCAATGGTATAGGAATATGATTATTGAGTTTCTTGAAGGAAGCGGTTGGTGAAAAGTGTAAGTATTATTTTATCGTTCAAATGAAAAAGTATGTTTAAGGTTGGTACGTTTGATAGATGGAATGCATTACTGCAGTGTCGATCAGGTGTAGTCATAACATGGGTTGCGTAATTATATTATTCAGGTACCGGCCGTAGTGTATGGGTTGTACCTCAATGTTCTAATGTTGTTAAACTTTTGGAGATATAACGAGTGGTGTACTTTTGGATGGTCAAATGCGACGTAAGAGCTGGGATTTGAATGTATGAAACATGTTTCTGTTGGTAATATCAGATGGATTTTGATGATCGACTAACGGGAATGTTACTTGGAAACTAGAGAGTTAGACGAAGAACTCCTATCTGGAACTTTTCACTGGAAGTATATTTTCGAGGACGAAAACTCTTTTAGTGGGGGAGAGTTGTAACACCCCATATTTTACATTTATTCATTTAATGGGAGTTTAAATTAATTTCTAGGATTATTGGTATTTTAATTGGACTTAAGTTGGAAATTGTGTAAAATAAGCTATTGGGCCAAGTTGTGGTTAGTAATGGAGGGGGTGTGATTGGTAGGCCCTATTACTAAAGTTATTTTGCTTTATTTTCATAAAATAAGAAAAAAAGAAAGAAATTGGAAATTAGAGAAGAAAACCTAAGAGGAAGAAAGAGAGAGCTCATGGACAAAGACCTATTTTCGTAATCATGGAGCAGCTCCCACAAATCATGTCATAACTCTCTGCTCGTAACTCCAAATCAGGTAATTCTTGAAGATTCGGATTCCACACGAAATTTCCTTAGATTTGATATATTAATTCGTGTCAGGGAGGTTTTTGATGAGGGAGATAAGCGAGTTTGAAGATGGGAGATTCTTGCTGAATTTGAGGAAAAAGGGCTTACGGGTTTGATGGAGAAGAAGGGGAAGAGTCCAGATTCTTGATTAAGGTAAGGGGGGACTCTTCTGATTAACATCGATTATCGGTGTTGTACCCCAAAATTTGCCCGCATCTTTTTTCAAGAAAACTTCAATCTAAAAATTAAGAGTTTCATATAATCTTGGATTTTCACATCCTGATTTATAAATACTTGATTTTTAGAATTTTTTTTCTTATACAGTATTTTGGCTTGCTGTTGAATTTATTCTTACGCAAACGCCAGTTACTGTTTATTACTTCACACACGCTATTTATTTGATATTTATTTACAGATAAGTAGTACTGACGCAATTGGTACAGAGTTAACTCTTTTGCAGGCGCAGAGTCCGGGATTCAGACTGTACTGGTAACAAGTAAATTATTATTAATTTTTGTTACCCACTAACTTTTGTACTATATTCCATTATTTTCAAAATCTCTTTTCAAATCTCTTTTCAAAAATCAAATCTTAACTTTATTCTAAACATCTCTCTTTTTCCCAACACTATCATACACTTTCTTTCAAATCTTACTTCCACTCAAATTTTCCTTTTGTACGGAATCACTTCATTCCCCAACGTCTCTATCCTTCTTTTCATTCTATAAATACCTCTCATTTTTTTCATAAAATCTCACATCAAATTCTAAATCATTTCTCAAATTTCTACTTCATATCCATTCTCTCTTCCTCCCCGGCAAAATGGCGAAGCGGATGGAAACATCTTTTCTTATAGTCATCACCATTGCTACGGTGATCATGTCCTTCTTCTGTCTACATAGTCCTGAAAAATGTGGACCTGCGATGGTTACACTCCCGATCATCTATTTTCTGTTGGTCGTAGCATGGGTTATTAATCGTCATTCTTAAAGTTTGCCGTATCTCTTATTTTCTTAAATGTACCGTTTATTCGTCGTACTGTTCATTATAGTATGTAATGTTTGTACTGTCAGTATTAAATGTTGTGCTATTTGTCATATTGTTGCTTAATTATTCAGATAATATTTTGTGTGTTTTCTGCCAGTCAAATATTTATTTTTTCTGTGCATTAAATGATTTTCAGGGTTATTATCGGTAATTTTGCTCGCGTACAGTAAATATTAATTATTTATTATGTATGTGTTTTTTAACAAGTCATGTAAATAAACTTTCATCTTTCACATAAAACAAAAACAACAAAAAGAAAATTAACTTTGACTGTTGATTTTTCACTCTAGCTGTTACATGCCTGAATAGTCAGTTGACAGTCAAACTGCTGACAGTACAATTCTCCGTGTTTTGTACCATCAATCAAATCAAACTTTTGCATTTCAAAATTCCAAGATTTTTGTCCTAGAAGTCTTCTGAATATCACATGATTAGCAGAGACTCAGCACTGCACAAAAATCAGGTACGCTTAACTGTCTCCTACACAAACAGTCCCTGATTAGGGTTTATAGTTTTTTCAGGAGAAACAAGTTTTTGAGACCTCAAATGGATTTCATGGACCTCCATACATCTCAAAGTAACATCATACAAATTTTCAAACTTCAATTCACTCAGACGCACCGTCAGCAGCTCAAACAGCCAACAGACGACCCGTTTGACCAAAAAAGTCAACAGACAGTCAAAAATGAAATTTTTTGTCAACATCCATATTTTGTCAAAGGATTCATCATTTGATCATTGGATGATCATAATTCATCAAGGAAAGATCAAAAATCAACAAAACCCTAAGATTCAAAATTAGGGTTTTCTCCTAAAAAGTCAACTGAACTTTGACTGGTCATAACTCTCTCATCCTTCATCCAAAAAATTCAAACCAAAGCTCATTTTGAAGGAAATTCAATTATCTTTCAAATGCAATTGGTCCCATGGAAATTTGATTCACCATTTGAAAAATATGAATCAAGACATTACAGGTCATTTTCAAAGTCAACAAAAAGACACTTTTTTCAAAAGGATACACAAGGAGCATCAAAAATCATTTTGACATGAGACCAAAGATATTGGTTATAGGACTCTTTGAGGTTTCCAAAAAGTGAAAGATATCCTTCATATGACAAAAATTGAGGGATTTACACCTTGTTGAAGTTGGCTAAATTTTGGGAAAATGCATAAAACCAACATTGCTCAAAAATGTATTTTTTCCAAATGGGGCCAAGTTTTCATAGTTCAAACATGTTTACCATGATATAATGGGCCTCCCACGACCAAGACAAAGCCCACACCATTTTTATTCATTTTTGGTTTAATTTTATCCTATTTTAAGATTAAATGAAAATGGAAGGATAATGCATAGCTTAGTTTCTAAGCATGAGTCATCAAAGAATCTTTAATTTTCTGCAGAAGATTGAAGTACAAGGCAAGAGAAGTGAAGAGGAGCAAGACTTGGTCAACAATTCAAAGATTTTTAATATTTAAAAATCAAGAATTCAACAAAGGCAATCAATGCTTCTTGGCTTAGTTTCTAAGCACCTCTTGGCCTATAAATGAAGCTGAATACTTCAACAACAAGACACACACGAAATTATAGCCAAGGCATAGCAAGAAACTTCACAAAATTCTCAAAAAAATTCATAACTTTGTAAATTTTCGTTTTCCATATTCCAATCATTATCAATACAAATAAACACTTCCAATCATCTCCTAAAGTAATATAGAGTAAGAATAAGCTTTTTGTTTGGTCCCATGAGAGTCATAATATGCGTATAAAGCTTTACATGAACATACACTCATAGCTTTCGTTTTTGTATGCATGCTTAACTAAAATGAAATCTAACCATTTGCATGGACTCATGGCATGATATAGAGTAGGTTTGAGTGATCACATGCAAGCTTTAACGTGGTTTTGAAGCTCCACCATTTTTGAGCTTCAAACATGTGAAGCTTTCGTTCTCCATGATAGAGGCTCCAAATGAAAAAACTAACGACGCTATCATGTTCAGAAGGGTCCATTTAGGTAATCTGGGTGGTCTTTGTTCTTTTCCATTTTCATTTTGTAGGTCATTCAAAAGGTTGAAGAATTGAAAGCAAAATTCGCAGGAAAATCCGCAGGTAAGTCTGCAAGAAATTCCGCAGGTAAAAGGAAGAAGATGATGAATAGTGAGGTTGAATCTTTGACCGCACGCGTGGCATATTCTCCTCTTCCCATTCGCTGGTCAACCAACGTGGACCCCACTTGGAATGTTTGAATTCAGCATGTTCACATGTGGCACCTCTAATCACGTGTACCATGTATCCACGCATCTGGGCCATAGATCATCATTAAAAAAAATGAATCCAACGCACCGGACAAGTAGTCCGTACCATGGACTCACCAGCATAACACACCTGATTATTTTACTTTCTATTTTCTATTTTTATTTTAATTTCTTTATAAAATTAATTAAAAATAGTTTTAAATATCCAAAAAATACACAAAAAATATTTTTAAGTTTCTAAAATAATATTTTATTTTCTGATATAAAAATATTTTATTTTTCTTCATAATTTAATTATTTTCAACCAATCAAAAATCATAAAAAATTTGTTCTTTATATTAAATATTGTTTATATATCATAGGCTAATTTTGTACATACTTAGAATAGTTTTCTCTTTAAGTTTTAATTATTTGTGTAATTATTTATATAATTATGTGTTAATTAACTTAATAAATTTCAAATCAATTTCAAAAATCCCAAAAAAAATAGTTTTGTTTTAAAATTAATTAACAAGAATTTTGAACATATTTTGAACTTAATTTTTAGGTTTGACATTTATTTTCATCTTTTTTCCTCATTTTTAATTTAATTAATCATGCATTAATTATAATTAAAAACAATCATAAAAAACCAAAAACACTTCTTTTATTTTCTTGCAATTTAAATTCCTAGATAAATGTATAGGTTGTCAAATTCATGTAAATAGCGTAGTTTACATTTCCTGCACAATCGATGTAATAGCGTAGATTTACTTTCCGCATTTTACATTTCCCCATTTTAAATTCCAGCACATATAAACTGCGTGTATGCCAAAGATAAAATTGAATCGTTAGATCACTAACTTCAAAGATAAAATATCTGAATCCAAACACAATCACACTTGCACCTCTTAGGGTAATCCCTTTCTCATTCTTTTCAAAAATCAAAATCAAATTCTATTATTTCAAACGCAAAATCGAACTTTTGTTTATATCCGGTGAAAGGATAGATTTTTAAAGGAAATAGGATAAAGACCTTATAACTCAGGGTAGACCTCCTAATTTGCTTGCTCAAATCAAAACAAACAAATCTCTCATATATCATTGTTTTTCAAAATAAAACTTTCAAAAAGACAATACTTTGTATATATCCAAACAAAGATCATTACGAAGTTAACGTTCTTTTTTCAAAAACATCTTTTGAAAGATAAAAACACTTTGTATACATCCGCACAAGGATCATTACAAAGTCAATTTACAAAGGTATTTGGAACCACATACGAGCATTTCAAGGCAATCGAAAAGTAATTGAAAACAAGTGAGCTAAGCAAATTAAAGAGCCCATGGATAACCATGGATACAATGGGTGCTAACATCTTCCCTTTGTATAACCTACCCCCTTACCCATAATTTCTTAAAGGTCTTTTTTCTGTTTCTTTTATAAACCTTTCCTTAATTGGATAAAATAAAAGGTCGGTGGCGATTCTCTGATTTTCAAAAATACAAAAGCAGAAACAAAAAAGAGTCAGTTCGCGTATCTCTCCACGAGAGGTATGGCAAAAAACCGAGTGCACGACAGAACTGGCGACTCTGCTGGGGATACTTTCTAAAAACAAAATGTTTTCAAAAGGGGTTACCTTTAGAGAATAGATCATTCCGATGTTTTCAATTGTTTGACTTGATTGCTCTATTTTTCAAAAGGTTGTTTGGGTATTTTGCTTGTGTGAAAGATTCTAACCCGAATCTCGAGATACCTTAAGTATGTGACAATAGACCAAGGAAACTGTACGGCATGTACCGATACGGTTGATCTGGTAGTCACCGTTAGTGCGATACTTTGGTTTATACTGATGTCCCTTGAAAACGATCAAGGAGTATATTAGGCTTTCGAAATGTCATTAAACACTAATTTGTCTTAGAACCTTTTAGTTGAACTTGACTTGTGGCCTATTAAGTGGCTAGCTTTGAAATTGATCGAAGTTAGTTATCCTCGAGGAATATTTTGATCGGCCGTCCGAGCGCCGTATTGAGATGTTACCTCCAAGGATCATAGAACCCGAATACTATTTGTAGATGTTTTGATTGGCTGCATTTTGTGGTAAAACATTCATGTGTATTCTGTTGTCTTGACTAAGGTCATGACATGTGGTGTGTAGTGTTAAAGGTTATGCAGGTTCTGGTTGTGTAAGCTAATACATGCTGTGAGTTGGATGTCATGCTCGACGTCATGACATCAGTGTTTGACAGCAGTAGCTGCTACATTTTCTATTCTATTTCTATTATGTTTCCTTATTTATCTCAGTCTTTATTTTGGGAAACTAAAGATTGTGCTGATTGTACATCAGTAATAGAACAAATCATGGGCTGTCTTTTTGGCACCCTGATATGTGAGAAGCAGAGAATTGAAGTGAAGAATACTGTTTGCTGTGATTTATGCAGAACAGGTACAACATCAAGATGTTCTATGGAATGTCACGACATGCTCTGTGACATCAGTATTTGACAGCAGTTACTGTTATATTTAGCTGTCACGCGCCTGCTGAGCTGGAATATAAAGATTCAGTAAGTACTCAAAAGATGCAGAATATTCTATGGAATATTATGCAATCCTATGTGGCGCAGGTTTAAAGGTCAAGAGAATCAAGATTAGAATATTCGAGAATTATGCAGTTTCTAATTATGAAGATAAATTAGGAAACTTATGATTGAAGACCTTGTTTTTAGCAGAAAGTTTTCTGTGATTTGTAACAACAAATAATGTTGTGATTGTAAGCCCAAGTCCAGTTGGGAATAGGTTATAAATAGGAAACTTTATAACCTAGTTTTGAAAGCTAGCCGGCGTTTAGAAAGATGTAACCATTAGGGTTAGCCGTGTAGGTGAACCTCCCGGTTTGTGGGAAGGTCACTGATTTGTGCCTCGAAGCCTGTAGGTAAGAGGTTTATTATATTCACTCAGAAGCTGTGAAGCAATGAGTGAAGATTGTGTTCTTGGAACTACTCCATTATGTATATTTAAATTGTTGGTGATTAAGCCGTCGATGCAGTGGCTGAGTTGTTGACTGCTAGACATCATTGCTATGATTGGGAGTGGAATGGAGATATTCCATATCTAGGGAGAACCTAGGTAGAAGGGTCATTGGGTAGTGATTAAGTGAGGAGTTGTAAACTGGGAGTTTAGCTCTGAATTGATACTGCTAATAGTGGACTTCATCCCTGGCTTGGTATGCCCCCAGAGTAGGTTGGTTAGACCGAACTGGGTGAACAATTCTGTGTGTTCGTTACTGTTTGTATGCTGTTCTTTATTTTCTGCACTGGTTTATTAATCTGGTATAAGATGTCGTAACATCCAATATGACATCAGGGAATACTTCCAAAGCTTGTTCTTTTACAGAACCACCTCAGATCAAAATCTGGTTGTGATAACTGAGTTATCATTATGCATAAATGGTTCCAGTATTATTATGATAGTTTAGCATACAGGTGTTGAACTAAAATTAAAGATCATCCTATCCTACCATTGCTGCGTTTATAACAGACCAGATGTCACGGCATCGTATATGACATCTGGGTTCTGTCATACCAGAATTTCACTATTCTAGGACAGGTTTTAACCAACTCAACTTCAGTGGGGAGGGTATCACCCATGGACTTCATGCAAGCCTTTAAACTTAAGGCTATTGTTTGATTTGTTTTTGTGTGCCACATGTTTGACATCATAACATCATAAGCATCATAAGCATATCATTTTCTCACTAATCATTTCAAGGATCAAAGAGTTTACCTTTGTTTTGTTATTGCAGGTAATGGCTCCCGCCACCAGAGATTACATCCGAATCAACATCTCAACGGTGCCATCTGAACTGAAAAACTTAGTATCTAAATTCCCCAGGAATGTTCAATTCACCGAAAAGCACGGTCACCTACTCCATTTGGTTACCTCAAAGTTTGAAGAAGACATGATACGGGTCCTGTTCCAGTTCTTTGATCCCGAACATCATTGCTTCACCTTTTCTGATTACCAGTTAGTACCCACTTTGGAAGAGTTCTCTGAACTAATTGGATTACCTGTTCGAAATCAATTACCTTTCACTGGTTTAGAAAGGATTCCAAAACCTGAAACCATTGCTGCTACTTTACATTTGCGAAAGTCAGAAATCGAGTCCAATTGGGAAACAAAGAGTGGAGTTAAGGGTTTGCTTGCTAAGTTCTTAATGGAAAAGGCTCGATTACTACTAGAAAACAAAAGTTACCCAGATTTTGAGGAGGTTGTGGCTCTTTTGATCTATGGGTTGGTTTTAATCCCTAATCCCGACCAATTCATAAGTGTGCACGTCATCAACCTTTTCCTAACCCGTAACCCGGTACCAACATTGCTGGGAGACATTCTACATTCTCTACACACTCGTACCATGAAGAAACGAGGAACTCTCATATGATGTATACCACTACTGGCTAGGTGGTTTACATTTCATCTTCCCCGATCAGTGTTGAGAAATGAACAAAGAATGCAATGGTCTCGCAGGATTATGTCTTTGTCTCATTCAGATATCCGGTGGAACAACTTCTTTCAAAGAGACATTACTATCATTGATCATTGTGGAGAGTACCCTAATGTGTCACTACTTGGCATCAAAGGGGGCATCACTTACAATCCCTCTTTAGCTTTACGCCAATTCGGATATGCACGGAGCAACGGTCCTCATGACATGATTATCCGTGGCATTGTGTTTGATTACGAGGATGATTCCCACAGACATCGACAAAGGTTCATACATGCGTGGGGAAGTGTCTATAGAATAGAAAGCAAAACTTTGGGACAATGGAATTCTATTCCTATGGAACCTTACCTCAGATGGGTTCGGGCTCATGCTTAGAAACTCATCATGCCATATCCCGCTATTCTACCTGTGACTATTTAGCCGGAAGCCGAAGGAGACGAATCTCAAGTTATTCTACATCCGGATATGCCAACTGACCTGGAAGAGTTGCAAAAATCTTGGGTTCAACTAAAAGAGGAAAGAGATACCTTTAAAGCGCACTGTCAAGACTATGAGAGAAGATTATTGGAGCTCACCGGACAACTCCAAGAAGAGCAGCAGATCAACACATTCCTGGGTGCAAAGAGAAAGCGTCCATGGGAGACCTGAGGGATCCTTCATTTTCTTTATTTATTTATGTTTTGTAAGCCCGAATGAGGCAAAAAAGAAAAAAAATAAGAAAAAATAATAATAAATTGTTTGACTAACAAATGTTTGTTTTTCTTTTGTTTTAACAAATCTAAACTCTAAGATCCTTGAAAACATTGCATATACATTTCATTCATTGCATATACATTTGATTCATATACATTGCATAACAGGTTCACATGACGGATTTCTCATCTCCTCGCTGTTTATTTCAGTCAGAAGAGATGGAATCTGAGACAAGCATCAAGAATCTCGAAGCACAGAACGCCCAAGTTCAAGTGGCAATTCTGGAACTGGCAAAGGGGCAACAAGAACTGAAAGCCCTGATGATCAAGAAGAAAAAGAAGCCCAAAGGATCTGTAGGCTTGAGCCAACTGAAAAGAAAGATCAAAATCCCAGCCAAAAAGTTCAAAAAGCCACCGATCCCTGAAATAGTCGGTGATGGTGAACAAGGAGACAATCACAGCAACCAGGGTTCTGCCAAACCCTCTCTCTCTTCTAATGAAGAAGATTATCATTCTGGAGACGAACAGGATGATGACAAGTATCAGTAGTTGGAAGAACGCATGAAAGCTATGGAGATACAAAAAATACCTAGCTTAGATTTCAATGATCTGGGACTCATCTCAGATGTTGTTATCCCTCCAAAGTTCAAAGTTCCTGTCTTTGCGAAATATGATGGAGTTTCTTGCCCAAAACTACATCTGAGGTCCTATGTAAGGAAGATACAACCTCACACAACAGATAACAAATTGTGGATTCACTTCTTCCAAGAAAGTCTGTCGGGTACACAACTCGAATGGTACTACCAGCTGGAAAGCACCAAAGTTCATACCTGGGAAGATTTAGCTGCTGCTTTTTACAAACAGTATCTATACAATGCTGATCTTGCACCAACCTGTACTCAACTAAGAGGCATGTCCATGGCACCAAAAGAAAGTTTCAAAGGATATGCACAAAAATGGAGAGATATGGCTGGAAGGGTTCAACCACCCTTATCTGATCGCGAGCTGGTCGACATGTTCATGGGCACTTTAACTGGCCCTTTCTATAGTCATTTGCTAGGAAGCTCATCATCAGGTTTCACTGACCTGATATTGATTGGGGAACGTGTCGAAAGCGGCATTCAAAATGGAAAAATTCAAATAGGCTCTTCCTCTGGTACTACAAAGAGGCCCATCAGTGGGAGAAATGAGGTCAACACAATGCAAATTCAGAAAGGTCGCAAGAATGAGCATCACCAATCTGTGGGGGCAGTTCTGATCTCCGCATCTGCACCTCAAAGAGATCAACAGCAAAATATACGCGTCGACCAGATGCGCCAAGAAGAAATTTCACCAGAATCAATATGCCAATCTCTCAGGCATTGCAGCATTTGCTAAAAGCAGATCTGATCACATTAAAAGATCCTCCAAAGAATGTCAACACTTCCTCTCCGAGTTATCGCCCCGATGCAATGTGTGCGTATCACTCAAACTGTCCAGAACATGACGCAGATCACTGTTGGGCCCTGAAAAATAAAATACAAGACATGATAGATGCTGGGGAAATTGAGTTCGATCCTCCAGAAACTCCAAATGTCATCACGGCACCCATGCCAAAGCATGACAAAACTGTCAACGCTATCCTAGACACTGTTTACATCTATGATGTGACCGAATTGTCAACTCCGCTCCTCGAAGTCAAAGGAAAGCTAATCCAAGCTGGCTACTTTCCAGGTTGTGACCCTGATTGCTTTTATTGCTCATACCTGCCCAATGGTTGTGAAAATCTGAGAATGGGAATTCAAAAATGGATGGATCGCCGTATCATTATGTTTGAGAGGCTCCCTTCTATGGACGTTTTATGCGAAGTCTTTGCAAACGGGATGAGAATAGAGGATGTCTCAGTGATCTCCAGCTTACCATTCAAAATCTCTGCCAAGGCTCCTTTCAAAATTTCCGCTACACTCAAAGTGGCATCAATAATCATTGCTAGTCCAACTCCATTTCCATACTCCTCAGACAAATCTGTCCCGTGGGGTTACAACACTAATGTTTATGTCCATGGAGTTAAGCAGGGTACCTCGACTGAAGAGGCCACGAAGTTAACTGCTCCAACTATGGATAATATTGTGGGTACCAGCAAGATCACGAGAAGTGGAAGGATCTTTTCACCAGAAATTTCTCCAAATGATGTGAATATTTTGTTAGTTTGATGGATGACGTATTGTAGACATATATGATGAAATGTGACAATATAAGATGTTGTTTTGAAAAACATTATTATGTGATGATTGTTGAGAATTATATGATGATGATTGATTGTTTTTGGAATGATGTGGATACATGTATGTTATTTCTTATTGATGATGATGATTGATGCGGATACATGTATGTTCTTTAATGATTAATGATGATGATTGATTGTATTTGAATGATGCTAATGTATATAAACATACTTTGATGATGATGATGATTGAGTATTGGATGATGCTACTCATAGACTTGACGATGGTATAAGTATGTTTCATATATGTTTGCATTCATTCATAATCATTTGTTGAGGGCTGAATCCTGATGATGTGGGGATTCAGTGAAGGGCATAATTCCCATTGTGTGGAATTTGTGCTGGCAGGGCTGTATCTGGATGATGATAGATCGGTCGGTGGGTTATTCCCATTGATGATGTTGGTACCACATGCATAGTGTCAGTTCATTCATGTGCATGATTTTATAACATGATTGGATGTTTTCCAGTGTTATGATTTTGTTATGATGTGTTAGTTTGATGAGGATGAAACTTGTCTGAATTCTGATTATGTTTTCAGTTGGGTGAATGATGTAAATATGATGTGTTATTATTTATGATTCAATAACATTTGTTAATTTGAATGAGACTCACCCTTACTGTTGACATTTTCAGATTGGCGAGTAGCGGCTTTTGGCTTTGGTGAGGATAGCTCATAGGCCAGTTTGTTTAAGTATAGCGTCAGTGTCATGCTCTGATATTGTAACACTGGGGAACGTTAGTTAGAGTCTAAGATGATACTCTGTTATGTTGTTATTGTATTAATTTTGTGGGATATTGCATAGATGATGTTATGCTTATCCGTATGATGAATTTTCCACTGTGTTAACATGAGATGTTTATGAGTTATGATGAATTGTTCCTTAGTGAAAGCGTGACAATGGATTTATGATAAATTGGATTAAATTGAATTGTGGCACCCTTGTTTTTACGTTTTACTCTGATTAATTTATTTAATTGCCGCGGGGTTTAGAAGGGTGTTACAATAGTGGTATCAGAGCAGGTCGGTCCGTCCGGCCAATTGTCGAGTCAGTTGAGTTGCGCGACAAATGTATACTGTCGGTGTTTTATCCCTTGGTACACGACATGTGAGTGAATCACTGTCGATTCTTATTTGTTTTGTTGCAGGTGTTGGAGTGAAACAAGTGGGGGAGAAGCTTCGCTTCTCGGTTATGTTTCAGTTGTAAGACGATTAGTCAAGTAGAATGTTGTTGGCAACAGTGCAAGTGTTGTTGGAGTTTGTTGTTTCCCGAATCGAAGGTGACTTGGAATTAAAACTTGGCTGGTAATTAAGTTGGAGCATCTTGAAGGAGGATGATTAGATGTAATTGATGACTATCTATAGGAGAGCGAATTTAGAAAGCTGCAATGTATCAGCTCTGCTGGCGGACTGCGAAGTTGTCAGTGAGTAGCCTTGCGTCTCGGAAGAGGTTTAGTTGTAAGTTTGCAAAGAAGATTGCTGTCGTGATGTTTCGGCGATGGAATGTGTCGCTCAAGTTATAAGAAGTTTGGGAGCGAAGGGATATGATAAGGGGTTGTTTGGAATGTGATCGAGCTGAAGAGAATGAGTTTTGGAGTGAGATTTCCGTAAGAAAAACGCAGGAAAATTGTTGAATCGTTATGAAACTTCGAAAATTCATAACTGGAGTTCTGGACATCCGATTTGAGTTCCGTGTGAAGCGCCGAAAAGCTAAAGAGATGAACTTTGTTATAAAAATGGTTGCTGCAGCTGTAATATATTTAATTGTTACAGGATAATGTTGGAAAGAGGTGAAGTTGCGGTTACGCGTACTCTTAGAACTAGACTTGTTTGTTGGTACGTCACGAGATATCAGTGTTAGAGTTGAACAAATTGAAGGAATAATTAAAAGGTTTGTTGAGGAGTAATTCTAATAATTGAATATACCATTTGAAGATTTTTAGAGATATCGTATAGAGCGTCGTTGCATGATGTCGATGTTGCATTTCGTATGACGATGGAAAATTCATATCTTGAGTTCTGAGTGTCAGATTAACGTGTCGTTTGAACCTACGAAGAGGATATATTATGTTCTACCTTATGGGAGAGTTATAAATACAGTAGAGGTGATCCTATGAGGAGATATTTTGAAGTCGGTTAAGGAAGCGTAAAGTTGTTGAATAGGAATGGTTACTACCGCGATTGTTTGAAAACGAAGTTGAGTAGGACATGTTGTTGATGAATAAGTTGATGAGATGTTCGGTCATGAAGATGATTTGAGTACTGATGGATTTTTGTGAGGAGTGAATTAGTAGTAAAGGTGAAATAAACTTTAGAACGATTGAAGTCGTATTTGTGATGCCAAAGTAACGACAAGTATAAAAGAGGAATCATAGAGAATTTCTAACACCTATTGATATGAGGAAGAATTTGTTGAGATTCCGAGTGAAATAATATTGGGATGTGAAAGACGTCCTGGGATTGGGAGTAAAACCATGAGTTATGAATGTTGTCGTGGTCTTTTGCAAAGATGAGGATTTTGATTTGGAACAAGATGAATAGTAATGTACGAATATATTAGTGATTATGATGTTTGGAAGTGCTTAACAAGTTTGGGATGCTAAGTGACTATGAAGCGGATTGTGTAAAATGTTTGGACGTTGGTGTCTCACCGAAAAGATTCAATGAGAGGGAAGTGTGCGAGTTGTAAAGACTCAAGGTGAATTATTGGGCTATGAAGATGTTAATGAGTTTGAGTGCAAACTCGGAAAGGACACTATTATGTAGTAACGAAGGTTTATGCTTACATATGGTTGTCGGCTAGCTATTGACAAACTGAGGACTTGATCACCCTTAATCTCTTGTTGATAGTAGACAGAATCATATAGATAGGATGAGCTTGTTTGTTACCTTAATGGTTTAAGATTGATGAATACTAAGCCTTGAGAATAATCACTCACAATGTTGTGTGAACTTATGAAGAAGTGAATACGAAAGAGTGCAATATATTGGATGATGACTTAAGACGGGTAATCAGAGTCGCGCAGCGAAAGTGTGATGTGGAGTAGTGTGCGAATACTACTCGTGGGCAGTGAGGAATTAATATGCTGGGAGCCTACGTAGAGAACATGAATTCATCTATATGTTAGATTTAGAATCTAGTGGATGCAAGGATGTCGCGCTAGAGAATTAGAACTCTTTTGAATAAATTGCCGAGATGACGAACATGTTATTGTGGTTGTACGTAGTTAACGAGTATGTATTTGGAAAAGTTAAGACGATGAGTTAATACTATATGATGCTATAATAATTTTGTTTCGTTGTTAAGGTGGTATCATAGATTCCAGATATAATGAGGAATTATACCCTATGAAGGACGAAGTTGATTTGATTCTTAGTAGAGAGCGGGACTCAGTTGAGCTATTTTGTAACTAATGGTATATTGAGGCTGATGAGCGTGATTATAACTACTTGTGTGTACTCGTTTCGATGATGGGAATGTTTTAATAGATGTAGTAACTCAGGAATTTGTTGTTAGTACGTGTAAGTATTGCTAAGTGGTAAATTAGTTCCATGTGTGGTAAAGGAGAATTTTAAACGAATGAGTAAAGAGAGTCAGAATTGGGTAAGACTAAGAAATCTAATTGGTAATGATGGTTGTAATGAGTAATCAGAATAGTGCAGCAAAAGCGGAATGTAACGTGTTGGATAATTGTTGGTGTGACTTGAGAGGAGTCAGATAGTTGAAATTCAATGGTATAGGAATATGATTATTGAGTTTCTTGAAGGAAGCGGTTGGTGAAAAGTGTAAGTATTATTTTATCGTTCAAATGAAAAAGTATGTTTAAGGCTGGTACGTTCGATAGATGGAATGCATTACTGCAGTGTTGATCAGGTGTGGTCATAACATGGGTTGCGTAATTATATTATTCAGTTACCGCCCGTAGTGTATGGGTTGTACCTCAATGTTCTAATGTTGTTAACCTTTTGGAGATATAACGAGTGGTGTACTTTTGGATGGTCAAATGCGACGTAAGAGCTGGGATTTGAATGTATGAAACATGTTTCTGTTGGTAATATCAGATGGATTTTAATGATCGACTGACGGGAATGTTACTTGGAAACTAGAGAGTTAGACGAAGAACTCCTATCTAGAACTTTTCACTGGAAGTATATTTTCGAGGACGAAAACTCTTTTAGTGGGGGAGAGTTGTAACACCCCATATTTTACATTTATTCATTTAATGGGAGTTTAAATTAATTTCTAGGATTATTGGTATTTTAATTGGACTTAAGTTGAAAATTGTGTAAAATAAGCTATTGGGCCAAGTTGTGGTTAATAATGGAGGGGGTGTGATTGGTAGGCCCTATTACTAAAGTTATTTTGCTTTATTTTCATAAAGTAAGAAAAAAAGAAAGAAATTGGAAATTAGAGAAGAAAACCTAAGAGGAAGAAAGAGAGAGCTCATGGACAAAGACCTATTTTCGTAATCATGGAGCAGCTCCCACAAATCATGTCATAACTCTCAGCTCGTAACTCCAAATTAGGTAATTATTAAAGATTCGGATTCTACATGAAATTTCCTTCGATTTGATATATTAATTAGTGTCAGGGAGGTTTTTGATGAGGGAGATAAGCGAGTTTGAAGATGGGAGATTCTTGTTGAATTTGAGAAAAAAGGGCTTACGGGTTTGATGGAGAAGAAGGGGAAAAGTCCAGATTCTTGATTAAGGTAAGGGGGGACTCTTCTGATTAACATCTATTATCGGGTTATGGATAATAGGGCTGATATAGGTATATTATCTCATGTCAATTGAGTCGTATGATAGAGTTGGGATTTTAAGGATGTTGGTTGATAATTATTTGTTTTGATGAATTCCATGAATTTGGTGTTGTATGATGTTTGATGATGCATAATATATGTTATATGTGTGTATGATATATGTTGTGTGGCTGTTTTGTGGTGTTTGATCAACTTGAATCGAATTGGTCGAGGTTGAGGAATTTGGGATTCAGGTTCGTATGCTGTCAATTGCGATGGGAATCTCTGATCTGGTCAGTTCGCGCCGCGTCCAATTGTTGGCGCCGGGAACTGCTTGGCAGAAAGCTTAAGGAAAATTATTTCACTCAGTTCGCGCCGCGTCCCTTATTGGCGCCGCGAAGGCGTCGTTTCCTGGCAGCGCGTCGCGAATAATATGTGGCGCCGCGTGCTGCTAGTAATTTTTAAAAAATTTAAAGATGCATAACTTTCAAACCGTTGGCCTGTTTTAAGTTCCGTTTCGAGCAAGATGAAGCTTATTAAATATTCTTTGTGTTATAATAATGAAATGAGCAGCATCTTGAATTTATTTTATCATCATTTGCTTGTTTTGATGTATGACGTGTTGTGGATATATATGATAAGATATGACGATGTATGCTATGTTTAAAATATGAGTCGTATGATGATTTGTTTGAATTGTATGACGAAGCTTATGAGACATCCTATGCGAGGATATGGATATGATGTGAATATTTTGTTAGTTTGATGGATGACGTATTGTTGACATATATGATGAAATGTGACAATATAAGATGTTGTTTTGAAAAACATTATTATGTGATGATTGTTTAGAATTATATGATGATGATTGATTGTTTTTAGAATGATGTGGATACATGTATGTTATTTCTTATTGATGATGATGATTGATGCGGATACATGTATGTTCTTTAATGATTAATGATGATGATTGATTGTATTTGAATGATGCTAATGTATATAAACATACTTTGATGATGATGATGATGATTGAGTATTGAATGATGCTACTCATAGACTTGACGATGGTATATGTATGTTTCATATATGTTTGCATTCATTCATAATCATTTGTTGAGGGCTGAATCCTGGTGATGTGGGGATTCAGTGAAGGGCATAATTCCCATTGTGTGGAATTTGTGCTGGCAGGGTCGTATCTTGATGATGATAGATCGGTCGGTGGGTTATTCCCATTGATGATGTTGGTGTAAGAACAAGCATACACTCACAAATGAGTTTTTGATTCATGGCAAACATCACAAGCAACCAAAAACAAAAGCATAAATGAATGACTCAAGACAATGGAAGATTATGAAGCTCAATTCACTCAGAAAATGGTATTGCATCTGCTAGGTCGACCAAGCAAAGCCCTAGGTCGACTCAAAACCAGAGCAAACTCAGCAAAACTGATAAGGTCACTGTTAAGTCGACCTACCCACACTCCCAGGTCGACCTAATCTGAAGGGATTTACACATGTCACTGTTAGGTCGACCTACCCACACTCCTAGTGTAACGCCCGTATAATTTTAATAATTAATTTAATCAAGAATATTGAATTAATAATTAGAATTATTAAGAATTTTGTGAAAATAATAAATAAATAATGGTTTATGGCATTTGGGCCATGTGAGAAATAGTAAAAGGGGGGGTGTGATATAGGAAGGCCCTTTACTAATATTATTATTATTTTCATAAAATAATTGGAATTGGGAAGAAAGAAAGAACGTGAAAGAACAGAAGTCTGAGGAACGAGGAACGTGAAGGAGAACGGTAGAGGGAGAGACCAAGAATCAAGAAATTTGTCTAAGGTAAGGGGGGACTTATCTGATTATCATCTATTATAGGGTTAGGGGTTGATAATACTGAATAGATGTGGAATTCGGGTCGATTGAGTCATATGATAGGTTTAGGGATTGAGTCAATTATATGATGTTTGATCTCTATGTTTGAATCTATGATGTCTGCGTTGTTATGGTCCCAATTGATGTGTAATTGGTGTATTATGAGACGTATTTTGTGTTGTTTGTCCATTCTATTTCCCCTAGGTTCGTACTGGTATGAATTGTGTGTGTTTAGAATGCATAGAATGCTGTTTTCTGCAGGTTGGGGTTTCTAAAATTACCGGTTCACGCCGCGTGTACAGGGTGGCGCCGCCAACAAGTGGGCAGAATGCTAGGAAGTTGTGATTACGCTCAGGTCGCGCCGCGTACCTGTGTTCGCGCCGCGAAGGCGTAACTTTTTCTCGTTTCGCGCCGCGTGTGGATGTTTGCGCCGCGAACAGCTTGGCAGAGAGCCAATGAATTTTTGGGACGCTCAGTGCGCGCCGCGAACTGGTGATGGCGCCGCGTGCTGTTGGTGTTTTGAGATATTTTAAAAGTTAAAAGATGCATAACTTTTTAACCGTTGGTCCGTTTGATGCGCCGTTTTGAGCTAAACGAACCTTGTAGGATAATCTATATGATGATTGATTGGTTTTTAGAATGATGAAAATACATGTATGCTATTCTTGTTGAGTATGATGATTGATGCAAATACGTGTATGTTTTGTGTATGATGATTATGGAATTGTAATTGAATGGTGTTAATATATATGAACATACTTGAATGATGATGATGATGTTGATGATTGATGATGATGATAGTAGAAGTATGTTGTATATGTTGCATTCATTCATGCTCATTGATGATACTGTATCCAAAAGTGTGTGTTAGATCAATGAAGGGCATGATTCCCATCGTGTGGAATCTGTGCTGGCAGGGCCGTATCTTGGACGATGTTGGATCGGTCATGGGTTATCCCCATTTGATGATGATTGGTACCACATGCATAGTGTCAGTTCATACCTACTCATGATTTATAACATGATTGGATGTATTCCAGTGTTGTAAATATTAATGATGTATTGATTTTGGTTTGATTGTTGTGAATGTCTGTTTATGAAACAATTGGGTGAATGATATAACTGTGATGTGTTATGGCTTTATAACCTTATAACATTTGTTAATTATGATGAGACTCACCCTTACGTGTTGTCATTTTCAAATTGAGGATAGCGGCTGTTCGACTCGGTGAGGATTAGCTCATGAGTCAGTGTTTTAGTAGCGTCAGGTGTCATGCTCTGATAGTTGTAACACTGGGGACGCGATTGTTTAGAGTTTATGATTATGACTCTAGTTATGTTTTGATGTTTTGAAGGATAAGTTTTGAAGATGTTAAACTTAGTCCGTTTTTGATAAATTTCCGCTGTGTGAACATGAAACGTTTTAATTTATGATGATTACCTCAGTGAATGCATGACATGACTGAATGATGTTTGTTTATTATGAATTGTGGCACCCTTATTTCATGTACTCTGAATAATTGTTTTAAAATTGCCGCGGGGTTAGTAAGGGGTGTTACAATAGTGGTATCAGAGCATAGTCGGTCGTTATGACCAGAGTCTTAGTGTCAGTTTTGCTTTCCTGTGTATGCGACTAGTAAGAGTTAACTGTCGATACTTCTGTTCTGATTAAATTGGTTGTGATTTAAGCAGAACAATGGCTGGAAGAGGAGGAAGAAACGATGATGCTATCGTCGAGGCTCTGGGCATGATTGCTAGTGTGCTGGGAGGAAATGCCAATGGAGCTGCGATCGGTGCTGACAGGCAGCTGAACAGTTTTCAGAGGAACAATCCTCCATTGTTCAAGGGCACGCATGATCCTGAAGGTGCTCAGAAGTGGCTTAAGGAGATCGAGAGAATCTTCAGAGTCATCGATTGTGCTGAGGATCTGAAGGTGAGGTATGGTACTCACATGTTGTCTGAAGAGGCTGACGACTGGTGGCTTACTACCAGGACTGAACTGGAAGCTGATGGTGTGGCTATTTCTTGGGCTGTGTTCAAGAGAGAGTTTTTGAGAAGGTACTTTCCTGAAGACGTGAGAGGTCGAAAGGAAATTGAATTTCTGGAACTAGTTCAAGGTAGTATGACAGTACCAGAGTATGCTTCGAAGTTCGTTGAGTTGGCGAAGTACTACGTTCACTACAACAACGATGAAGCTAGTGAATTCTCGAAATGCATCAAGTTCGAGAACGGTCTCCGTGATGAGATTAAGCAGGGTATCAGATATCAGAGAATCCGGAGATTTGTAGACTTGGTGGACTGTAGTAGGATCTTCGAGGAAGATAATCTCAAGCTGAAGTCATCTCAGTCTTGCGAGTTAGTTGACAGGAAAGGGAAGAAGCCTATGGATAAGGGTAAGCCATATGGTAGAGGTAATCCAAAGACTGGTGGTTGGAAGAAGCCTAGTGGGGGAGACTCCAGTGCTTTTGTCAGGTGCTATAACTGTGGTGAGGTCGGGCACCGTAGGAATGAGCGCAAGCTGAATCAGAAGAAGTGCTTCAAGTGTGAAGAGGTGGGTCATGTTGCCGCTGATTGTAAGAAGAAGATTGTGACTTGTTACAATTGTGGTGAGGAGGGTCACATTAGCCCACAGTGTCCTAAACCGAAGAAGAACCAAGCTGGAGGGAAGGTCTTTGCTTTGTCTGGATCGAAAACCACTCCGGAGGATAGACTAATTAAAGGTACGTGTTTTATTCATGGTACACCTTTAGTTGCGATTATTGATACTGGAGCAACTCATTCTTTTATTTCTTTGGATTGTGCTGAGAGGTTGAATTTGGAAATATCTAAAATAAATGGAAGTATGGTTATTGATACTCCAGCGTCGGGGTCAGTAACTACTTCGTCTGCATGCTTGAATTGTCCGGTTGATATTTTTGGTAGGGAATTCGGGATGGACTAAGTGTGCCTTCCGTTGAAACAACTCGATGTAATCCTGGGGATGAACTGGTTAGAATTTAACCGTGTTCACATCAACTGTTTTTCGAAGACAGTAATCTTTCCTTAAGAAGTTCATTCTGATGATCTGGAGATGACGGCTAGACAAGTGGGTGAAGCTATCAAGGATGGTGCAACAGTGTTTATGTTGTTCGCATTGATGAATGTGAAAGGAAAAGTGACGAGTAGAGAATTACCTGTGGTGTGTGAATTTCCAGAAGTTTTTCCGGAAGAAGTGAATGAATTACCACCGGAAAGAGAAGTGGAGTTTTCTATTGATTTAATTCCGGGAACTAGTCCAGTGTCGATGGCACCGTATCGTATGTCGCCGTCTGAGTTGGCTGAGCTAAAGAAGCAGTTGGAAGAATTGCTGGAGAAGAAATTCATTCGTCCTAGTGTCTCTCCGTGGGGTGCACCTGTGTTGTTAGTGAAGAAGAAGGAGGGTTCAATGAGGCTGTGTGTGGATTACAGACAATTGAACAAGGTTACTATCAAGAATCGGTATCCCTTGCCGAGGATTGATGATTTGATGGATCAGTTGGTTGCAGCATGTGTGTTTAGTAAGATTGATCTGAGGTCTGGGTATCACCAGATTCGTGTGAAAGACTATGATATTCAGAAGACCGCTTTCAGAACAAGGTATGGACATTACGAGTATTCGGTAATGCCGTTTGGAGTTACTAACGCGCCTGGTGTTTTTATGGAGTATATGAACAGGATATTTCATCCTTATCTCGACAAGTTTGTGGTGGTATTTATAGACGATATCCTGATATATTCTAAGAATGAGGAAGAACATGCTGAACACCTCAGAACTGTGTTAGAGCTGTTGAAAGAGAAGCAACTTTTTGCCAAACTGTCGAAGTGTGAATTCTGGTTAGAGGAAGTTAGTTTTCTGGGACATGTGATTTCTAAGAATGGTATTGCTGTTGATCCTACAAAGATAGAAGCTGTGTCTCAGTGGGAAGCTCTGAAGTCAGTGTCAGAGATTCGTAGTTTTCTTGGTCTTGCAGGTTACTACAGGAAGTTCATTGAAGGATTTTCAAAGTTAGCATTGCCGTTAACTAAATTAACCAGAAAGGGTCAGGCTTTCATTTGGGATGTAAAATGTGAAGAGGGATTCCAAGAGCTGAAGAGGAGGTTGACTAGTGCTCCTATCTTGATTTTGCCGAATCCGACAGAATCATTTGTGGTTTATTGTGATGCATCGCTGATGGGCTTAGGTGGTGTATTGATGCAAAATCAACAAGTAGTCGCGTACGCGTCGAGACAACTCAAAGTGCGTGAAAGGAATTATCCGACTCATGATTTGGAGTTGGCAGCAGTGGTTTTTGTCTTGAAGTTGTGGCGACATTATTTGTATGGGTCGAGATTTGAAGTGTTCAGTGATCATAAGAGTCTGAAATATCTATTTGACCAGAAGGAACTGAATATGAGGCAGAGAAGGTGGTTAGAATTCCTTAAAGACTATGATTTTAGTTTGAATTACCATCCGGGTAAGGCAAACGTAGTTGCTGATGCTTTAAGTAGGAAGACTTTGCATATGTCTATGCTAATGGTGAAGGAATTGGATTTGATTGAACAATTCAGAGACTTGAGTTTGGTATGTGAAGGTACTCCTACTAGTGTTAAGTTGGGGATGCTGAAGCTGACCAGTGGTATTCTTGAAGAGATCAGAGAGGGCCAAAAGGCTGATGTCGAATTAGTCGACAAGTTGACTTTGATTAACCAAGGCAAGAGCGGTGAATTCAGAGTTGACGAGAATGGTATACTGAGGTTTGGAAACAGAGTTTGTGTTCCGGATGTTGCTGAACTCCGAAGAAATATTTTAGAAGAAGGACACCGTAGTGGATTAAGTATTCATCCTGGTGCTACCAAGATGTATCATGATTTGAGAAAGCTATTTTGGTGGCCTGGAATGAAGAAAGAAATTGCTGAGTTTGTGTATTCTTGTTTGACTTGTCAGAAGTCAAAGGTTGAACATCAGAAGCCATCTGGATTTATGCAACCGATGTTTATTCCTGAGTGGAAGTGGGATAGCATATCGATGGATTTTGTTTCGGGTTTGCCGAGAACTGTCAAGAATTGTGAAGCTATCTGGGTCGTAGTAGATAGGTTGACGAAGTCTGCACATTTTATACCGGTGAGAATGGATTATCCGATGGAGAAGCTGGCTCAATTATATATTGAGAAGATAGTCAGTCTGCATGGTATTCCTTCGAGTATCGTGTCAGACAGAGATCCGAGATTTACGTCTAAGTTCTGGGAAGGTTTGCAGAAGGCTTTGGGTACTAAGCTGAGACTGAGTTCTGCTTATCATCCGCAGACGGATGAACAGACTGAGAGAACAATTCAGTCGTTAGAAGATTTGTTACGTGTTTGTGTATTAGAAAAAGGAGGTGCTTGGGATAGTTATCTGCCTTTGATTGAATTTACCTACAACAACAGTTTTCATTCGAGTATAGGTATGGCTCTGTTTGAGGCATTGTATGGTAGGAGATGTAGAACTCCATTGTGTTGGTACGAAGCTGGTGAGAGTGCTGTGATTGGACCAGAAATTGTACAACAGACTACGGAGAAGATTAAGATGATTCAAGAGAAGATGAAAGCTTCTCAGAGTCGTCAAAAGAGTTATTATGAGAAGAGGAGGAAGATACTTGAGTTTCAAGAGGGAGATCATGTGTTTATGAAGGTTACTCCTATGAAGGGTATTGGTCGAGCTTTGAAGTCAAAGAAGTTGACTCCGCGTTTTATTGGACCATTCCAAATTTCTGAAAGAGTGGGAGAAGTGGCATATCGTGTCGCTCTACCGCTGATGCTTGCAAACTTGCATGATGTATTTCATGTGTCTCAATTGAGGAAATACATTTCGGATCCGTCCCACGTGATCCAAGTGGATGATGTACAGGTGAAAGACAACTTAACGGTTGAAACGTTACCTGTGAGGATTGAAGATAGAAGGCTGAAGCAATTGCGGGGCAAGGAAATAGCTTTAGTCAAAGTTGCTTGGGGAGGACCAGCTGAAGGAAATGTTACCTGGGAGCTAGAGAGCCAGATGAAGGATTCGTATCCAGAGCTCTTTACCTGAGGTATGTTTTCGAGGACGAAAACTCTTTTAGTGGGGGAGAGTTGTAACGCCCGTATAATTTTAATAATTAATTTAATCAAGAATATTGAATTAATAATTAGAATTATTAAGAATTTTGTGAAAATAATAAATAAATAATGGTTTATGGCATTTGGGCCATGTGAGAAATAGTAAAAGGGGGGGGGTGTGATATAGGAAGGCCCTTTACTAATATTATTATTATTTTCATAAAATAATTGGAATTGGGAAGAAAGAAAGAACGTGAAAGAATAGAAGTCTGAGGAACGAGGAACGTGAAGGAGAACGGTAGAGGGAGAGACCAAGAATCAAGAAATTTGTCTAAGGTAAGGGGGGACTTATCTGATTATCATCTATTATAGGGTTAGGGGTTGATAATACTGAATAGATGTGGAATTCGGGTCGATTGAGTCATATGATAGGTTTAGGGATTGAGTCAATTATATGATGTTTGATCTCTATGTTTGAATCTATGATGTCTGCGTTGTTATGGTCCCAATTGATGTCTAATTGGTGTATTATGAGACGTATTTTGTGTTGTTTGTGCATTCTATTCCCCTAGGTTCGTACTGGTATGAATTGTGTGTGTTTGGAATGCATAGAATGCTGTTTTCTGCAGGTTGGGGTTTCTGAAATTACCGGTTCGCGCCGCGTGCACAGGTGGCGCCGCGAATAGGTGGGCAGAATGCTAGGAAGTTGTGATTACGCTCAGGTCGCACCGCGTACCTGTGTTCGCGCCGCGAAGGCGTAACTTTTTCTCGTTTCGCGCCGCGTGTGGATGTTTGCGCCGCGAACAGCTTGGCAGAGAGCCAATGAATTTTTGGGACGCTCAGTGCGCGCCGCGAACTGGTGATGGCGCCACGTGCTGTTGGTGTTTTGAGATATTTTAAAAGTTCAAAGATGCATAACTTTTTAACCGTTGGTCCGTTTGATGCACCGTTTTGATCTAAACAAACCTTGTAGGATAATCTATATGATGATGATTGATTGGTTTTTAGAATGATGAAAATACATGTATGCTATTCTTGTTGAGTATGATGATTGATGCAAATACGTGTATGTTTTGTGTATGATGATTATGGAATTGTAATTGAATGGTGTTAATATATATGAACATACTTGAATGATGATGATGATGTTGATGATTGATGTTGATGATATTAGAAGTATGTTGTATATGTTGCATTCATTCATGCTCATTGATGATACTGTATCCAAAAGGGTCTGTTGGATCAGTGAAGGGCATGATTCCCATCGTGTGGAATCTGTGCTGGCAGGGTCGTATCTTGGACGATGTTGGATCGGTCATGGGTTATCCCCATTTGATGATGATTGGTACCACATGCATAGTGTCAGTTCATACCTACGCATAATTTATAACATGATTGGATGTATTCCAGTGTTGTAAATATTAATGATGTATTGATTTTGGTTTGATTGTTGTGAATGTCTGTTTATGAAACAATTGGGTGAATGATACAACTGTGATGTGTTATGGATTTATAACCTTATAACATTTTTTAATTATGATGAGACTCACCCTTACGTGTTGTCATTTTCAGATTGAGGATAGCGGCTGTTCGACTCGGTGAGGATTAGCTCATGAGTCAGTGTTTTAGTAGCGTCAGGTGTCATGCTCTGATAGTTGTAACACTGGGGACGCGATTGTTTAGAGTTTATGATTATGACTCTAGTTATGTTTTGATGTTTTGAAGGATAAGTTTTGAAGATGTTAAACTTAGTCCGTTTTTGATAAATTTCCGCTGTGTGAACATGAAACGTTTTAATTTATGATGATTACCTCAGTGAATGCATGACATGACTGAATGATGTTTGTTTATTATGCTTTGTGGCACCCTTATTTCATGTACTCTGAATAATTGTTTTAAAATTGCCGCGGGGTTAGTAAGGGGTGTTACACCTAGGTCGACCTAAACTGAAGAAAAGTCACAAAAATGCATTTCAACTGACTTTAGGTCAACCTAAACCTACAACAGGTCGACCTACCTGGAAACAACTGACTTTAGGTTGACCTAAACCTTCAACAGGTCAACCTAACTGACTTTAGGTCGACCTAAACCTTCAGCAGGTCAACCTAACAGATTTTAGGCCAACCTAACAGGTCAACCTAACTGGGACAATTTCAACTCAATTAACCCTGCTTCTGTTAGGTCGACCTAAGCACTAAAGTAGGTCAACCTATTTGCTGAAAACTTCCCAAATTATGTGTTTACTCTGCTCCAACATACCAGCAACTATATATATCATTCCATGTTAATTATTCATCAACACCAACAACTGAAAGATACACAAAGGCTTCTCATCTTCGTTCTTCATCATCTCCAACACAATTACACATAATCATTCTTGTGTTGAGGGTTAGTGATCGAGTTCGATAACGTCCATGGAACGGAATTGAAGATTCCTAGTGGGTGAAGATTTGTGGGGTTTTTGGTGAATAAAATCTGAGGGTTTTGTCCTCCAAGATAGGTGAATTTTGGGGGTTTTTATCAAGAAGCTTCATCAAGGATCCAACTGAGTGTGAAGATTGAAGAACAAGTGTTCGAACAATTCAAGACACTGCAGAAAGGGATCAAAGTAAAGCTCTTGGAAGACCTTAATCTGGCTCAAGATTAAGGGGGAAGAAGATTCAAAGGATCGACAAATTTGGTTTATTGTTTATCGCTTTGTTATCTTCTTTGTATAAACTGCTTTCAACATTAATGGAAGATTTCCCAATTTCAATTTGGAATTGGGGGCAGACGTAGTCGTAGCGAGGACGATCGACGAACTGCCTAAACAAATATCGTGTTCTTGTCGCTTTTATCTTTTCATTTACGTTCTGTTCATATTTGGTTATAATTGCAAATTGATCAACGATTCGAGTGTTAAAATTGTGAATTAAGAACTTGCATAAACATCACAATTTATCACACATTGAATCACCATCAATTTGATCATTATCACCAAGTGTTTGTATTTTTGCTTCTTTCACTATTACTGCATTGCAAACCAAAGTTTATCAATTTAGAAGTTAATCGATTTTCAGCTGTGAAACGTATTGATTCGATAACATATCACTTCATCGTTAATCTCAATTATCTTGTGGTTTTGGCACATATACGACCCTTGCAATAACGGTCCGGAATAGACGCAAGTCGATTCAGAACCGCTTTCGCATTAGTTCGAAATAATTCCAAAAAAAAAACTCTAAGAGATCTATTCACCCCCCTCTAGATCCTTAGGCCAGCGTCTAACAAGTGGCATCAAGAGCTCTGGTTTATTCCGTGCTACGTGAAACAATTATTGGAAAGATGGCTTCCGGACCTAAAGGGGCTCACAATAGAGCTCCAGTTTTCAACGGTGAAAACTATGGCTATTGGAAGGATTGTATGTGTGTCCACATCAATGCAATTGATAGGAGCATCTGGACAGCTATTGTCAATGGTCCCTTTCAGATCACCATGACAAATGCAGCTGGTGCAGTTGTTCCAAAACCAGAAAATACTTGGGATGCTGAAGATGAAAAGAGATATGGATACGATTGGAAAGCGAGAAACATTCTAATCTCAGCTCTAGGAGTTGATGAATACTATCGCGTTTCCCATTGTGGGACACATTGCAAGTTGCCCACGAGGGAACGGATTATGTCAAACTAGCTAGAATCAATACGCTAACTCTAGAATTCGAACTCTTCCACATGGAAGATGGTGAATCCATCGAAAACATGCAGAAGAGATTCGTTCACTTGAAAAATCGTTTAAATTCTCTTGATAGACCTGTTTCCAATGCAGTTGCTACTAACAAAATCTTAAGATGTTTGAACAGGGAATGGCAACCCAAGGTTACAACAATAAAGGAAGCAAATGATCTAAACACCTTAGACATTACCACTCTCTTTGGTAAACTAGAGGAACATGAACAACACCTTAAATGCCTTGACATGCATGAGAAAAGGGCAAAGAAAGAGAAGAACATGGAGAAAGAGGTAGAGAAGAAGTCAATAGCTCTAAAGGCTTCAAGTTCCAAGACCTCAAGACAAGAGCTAGAGGATAGTGATACAAGTGATGATGAAGACTCCGATGATGAGGAAATGGAACTGTTTGTGCGAAGATACAACAAATACCTAAAGAAAAATGGAGCAAAACATTCTGACAAAGGGTTGATCAACTATAGAAAGCAATCAAACAAGTTCAAACAAGATGACAATAACAAAGGAAAAATCAAAGGTCCTTGCTTCAATTGTGGCAAAGTCGGTCACTACAAACCGGATTGTCCATACCTTAAGAAGGAGAAAGAGAAGAACCAAAGCAAAGGTCACAACAAATCTAGAAGAGCCTACATAGCATGGGAAAGTGATTCATCTAGTGAAGACTCATCAAGCGATGAAGAAGAATTGGCAAACCTATGTCTTACGGCTCATCAACACGAGAAAAAGAAACGTGTAAGTCATCTTAAACCTGAACTTGTAGATAAGGTATCTCATGCTCAATTAAAATTAGCCTTTGAAGAACTACATAGAGATGCAATTGAAGCTTTTAAACTTTTGGTCTCAAATAAGAAATTTTTTTCATATCTTGAATCAAAAGTTGAGAAGACCGAAAAGGACATGGAAGCTTTGAAACAATCTATGCTAGATATTCAAAAGGATAAAATTGAGGAAGATCCTACATCATGGTTTGGTTGTGAGACATGTCATATTTGGCAAAAAGAAGTGAGAGACCTAAAGGCCAAATTAGATAAGGCTCTACAACCAAAAATGACGTTTGCGGTTGATCCGAATAAGTTCAAAAGATCATATACTCCTTTATATAGTAAATACACTTTTGTACCAAAAGTATCAACTAGCAAAACAGCATATTCTCATCATATTACCTGTCACTATTGTTGCAAAAAGGGACATACCATTGAAAAATGCAAATTTAGGAGGATTTTAGTTCCTAAAGGAGTATTTCAATGGTTGCCTAAATGCAACAGTTTATGTACTCACCACCTAGGACCCAATGAAGATTGGGGACCTTCCACTATAAATTAATTTTGCAGGAAAAGTGTCTTGACATTGCCGAAAGGTTGTGGTTCCTTGATAGCGGATGTTCAAGACACATGACGGGAGACATATCACTCTTTGTTGAAGTTCCACGCAAAGAAAAAGGGGTATGTCACCTATGGAGACAACAATCGGGGAGCTATACTTGGTAAAAGAAGTGTAGGTAACCCGTCTACCACAACTATAACTGATGTGTTACTAAGTAGAAGGTCTTAAACATAATCTCCTAAGTATTAGTCAATTGTGCGACAAAGACTTCAAAGTAACTTTTACAAATTTTGGCTGCACAATAGAACATATTAAGAAAAGAGAGATCATGTTTAATGGCACATGGGTAAACCACATTTATATGCTAAAACTTGGAAGAAGGCATATTTTTTTTGTTACTTTCAATCTAGTAAGGCATATAGGCATATAGGTTCTATCAATTCAGTTACTACTTATTGTTGAAGAGTCCGTTCATGTGTTCTTTTTGATGAATCTTATGCAAAATGTGTCGAGAAAGGTATATCTTTTGATAGTGCAGGCCCATCCACTGAAGACATTGTCAAAGATAAGGAAGACAAAAGTGATAGTGTTGCAAAGGAAGATGCTAAGAAAGAGAAAGATGAGTCTCATGATAGTGTTGAAAAAGAAAGCATCTCAAACAATGAAGAACTTCCTAAGGCCTGGACAAATGTAAAAGATCATCCAATCGACAACATAATAGGGGACATCTCAAAGGGCGTGACAACACGCTCCAAGATAAGTAACTTTTGTCATCATTTTGATTTTGTTTCACAAGTTGAGCCGAAAAACGCTAAGGACGCATTACTTGATGAGCATTGGCTAATGGCCATGCAAGAAGAATTAAACAAATTTAAACGGAATGGTGTTTGGGACTTAGTCCCTCATCCGGGAGATCATCAAGTAATCGACACTAGATGGGCTTTTCGTAACAAACTTGATGAAAACGGCGTTATTACTAGAAACAAAGCTAGATTAGTTGACCAAGGTTATAATCAAGAGGAAGGTATTGATTATGAAGAGACATACGCTCCTGTAGCACGTCTCGAAGCTATTCGCCTCTTACTTGCCTATGCTTGTTCAAAAGACTTCAAACTATTCCAAATGGATGTTAAAAGTGCCTTTCTAAATGGCTATATAAAGAAGTCTATGTTGCTCAGCCACCCGGCTTTGAGAATTACATGCATCCAATTCATGTTTATAAGCTGAAACGTGCTCTATACGGTCTTAAACAAGCCCCTTGGGCTTGGTACGAACGTTTGAGCAAATTTCTTCTTAGCCAAGGGTACTCTAGGGGTAAAGTTGATACTACTCTCTTTATTAAAAGAAAAGATAAAGATGTACTCTTAGTCCAAGTTTATGTAGATGATATTATATTTGGATCGACTAATGCAAAACTTGTCAAAGAATTTTCTAAGCTTATGCAAAGTGAATTTGAGATGAGTCTCATGGGTGAGCTAAATTTCTTCCTTGGCCTACAAATCAAGCAACTCAGTCATGGAACGTTTGTAAGTCAAACTAAATACTGCACAGAGCTGCTCAAAAGATTTGGAATGAGTGAAGCGAAAGAGATTGACACACCTATGGCAACAAATACTAACCTAGACAAAGATGAGAAAGGTAAAGAGGTTGATGTGAAATTGTACCGAGGTATGATAGGTTCACTATTGTACCTTACTGCCTCAAGATCAGATATCATGTTTAGTGTGTGTATGTGTGCAAGATATCAATCTTGTCCAAAGGAATCTCACTTAAAAGCTGTCAAAAGAATTCTGCGATATCTACGTGGAACTCCTACATATGGCCTATGGTATCCGAAGGGAAATGAGTGTTATTTGGTAGGATTCTCCGACTCAGATTTTGCTAGCTGCAAATCCGATAGAAAGAGCACCAGTGGAACATGTCATCTATTCTCAAATTCATTGATAAGTTGGCATAGCAAGAAACAAGTATCGGTTGCATTACCTACTGCTGAGGCAGAATATGTAGCTGCCGGAAGCTGCTGTGCGCAGATATTATGGCTCAAGCAACAACTTCTTGCAACGGAAGCAACTAGCTGACATTTGCACCTAGCTGACATTTGCACCAAACCTCTTGCAACGGAGCAGTTCTTCAACATTCGTAGAGAATTAGGGATATTAGATATCTCTAATTTGAGCTAAATCCGTTTGTGTTCTTAACCTTATTCCTTTACTTTATATATATATATATATATATATATATATTGATTATGTCCAAGCTAACATTTGTCTTAGTATGAAGGTAGCTCAGCATCAAATCAACATGATGAAAGTGGTAACATGTTTGTTGATCATTTCCAAAAATTTCATTGATACTGTAATATGATATCAATCAACATGCTTATAATGACGTCATACATGTTTCAATCAAATTTCAAGCTTGGATATGATACGCATAATGTTGTTTATTATAATTTCCTGTCACCTTTCTGTTTCTCTCTTTTGATGTTGTCAAAGGGGGAGATGAATTGAGAAGTACGGGGGAGCTTGTACGGGGGAGCTTAGTACGGGGGAGCTTTATTTAGTCATTCAATCAAGTATTTGCCATCATCAAAAAGGGGGAGTTTGTAAGAACAAGCATACACTCACAAATGAGTTTTTGATTCATGGCAAACATCACAAGCAACCAAATACAAAAGCATAAATGAATGACTCAAGACAATGGAAGATTATGAAGCTCAAATCACTCAGAAAATGGTATTGCATCTGCTAGGTCGACCAAGCAAAGCCCTAGGTCGAATCAAAACCAGAGCAAACTCAGCAAAACTGTTAAAGTCACTGTTAGGTCGACCTACCCACACTCCCAGGTCGACCTAAACTGAAGGGATTTACACATGTCACTGTTAGGTCGACCTACCCACACTCCTAGGTCGACCTAAACTGAAGAAAAGTCACAAAAATGCATTTCAACTGACTTTAGGTCGACCTAAACCTTCAACAGGTCGACCTAACTGGAAACAACTGACTTTAGGTCGACCTAAACCTTCAACAGGTCAACCTAACTGACTTTAGGTCGACCTAAACCTTCAGCAGGTCAACCTAACAGATTTTAGGCCAACCTAACAGGTCAACCTAACTGGGACAATTTCAACTCAATTAACTCTGCTTCTGTTAGGTCGACCTAAGCACTAAAGTAGGTCAACCTATTTGCTAAAAACTTCCCAAATTATGTGTTTACTCTGCTCCAACATACCAGCAACTATATATATCATTCCATGTTAATTATTCATCAACACCAACAACTGAAAGATACACAAAGGCTTCTCATCTTCGTTCTTCATCATCTCCAACACAATTACACATAATCATTCTTGTGTTGAGGGTTAGTGATCGAGTTCGATAACGTCCATGGAACGGAATTGAAGATTCCTAGTGGGTGAAGATTTGTGGGGTTTTTGGTGAATAAAATCTGAGGGTTTTGTCCTCCAAGATAGGTGAATTTTGGGGGTTTTTATCAAGAAGCTTCATCAAGGATCCAGCTGAGTGTGAAGATTGAAGAACAAGTGTTCGAGCAATTCAAGACACTGCAGAAAGGGATCAAAGTGAAGCTCTTGGAAGACCTTAATCTGGCTCAAGATTAAGGGGGAAGAAGATTCAAAGGATCGACAAATTTGGTTTATTGTTTATCGCTTTGTTATCTTCTTTGTATAAACTGCTTTCAACATTAATGGAAGATTTCCCAATTTCAATTTGGAATTGGGGGCAGACGTAGTCGTAGCGAGGACGATCGACGAACTGCCTAAACAAATATCGTGTTCTTGTCGCTTTTATCTTTTCATTTACGTTCTGTTCATATGTGGTTATAATTGCAAATTGATCAACGATTCGAGTGTTAAAATTGTGAATTAAGAACTTGCATAAACATCACAAATCATCACACATTGAATCACCATCAATTTGATCATTATCACCAAGTGTTTGTATTTTTGCTTCTTTCACTATTACTGCATTGCAAACCAAAGTTTATCAATTTAGAAGTTAATCGATTTTCAGCTGTGAAACGTATTGATTCGATAACATATCACTTCATCGTTAATCTCAATTATCTTGTGGTTTTGGCACATATACGACCCTTGCAATAACGGTCCGGAATAGACGCAAGTCGGTTCAGAACCGCTTTCGCATTAGTTCGAAATAATTCCAAAAAAAAAAACTCTGTGAGATCTATTCACCCCCCCTCTAGATCCTTAGGCCAGCGTCTAACAGTTGGTACCACATACATAGTGTCAGTTGATTCATGTGCATGATTTTATAACATGATTGGATGTTTTCCAGTGTTATGATTTTGTTATGATGTGTTAGTTTGATGAGGATGAAACTTGTCTGAATTTTGAATATATTTTCAATTGGGTGAATGATGTAACTATGATGTGTTATTATTTATGATTCATTAACATTTGTTAATTTGAATGAGACTTACCCTTACTGATGACATTTTCAGATTGGCGAGTAGCGGCTTTTGGCTTTGGTGAGGATAGCTCATAGGCCAGTTTGTTTAAGTATAGCGTCAGTGTCATGCTCTAATATTGTAACACTGGGGAACGTTAGTTAGAGTCTAAGATGATACTCTGTTATGTTGTTATTGTATTAATTTTGCGGGATATTGCATAGATGATGTTATGCTTATCCGTATGATGAATTTTCCGCTGTGTTAACATGAGATGTTTATGAGTTATGATAAATTGTTCCTTAGTGAAAGCGTGACAATGGA
Source organism: Vicia villosa (assembly GCF_029867415.1). Taxonomy (NCBI): domain Eukaryota; kingdom Viridiplantae; phylum Streptophyta; class Magnoliopsida; order Fabales; family Fabaceae; genus Vicia; species Vicia villosa. Next base: position 378,470 of record NW_026705689.1, read on the forward strand.
TTTATGATAAATTGGATTAAATTGAATTGTGGCACCCTTGTTTTTATGTTTTACTCTGATTAATTTATTTAATTGCCGCGGGGTTTAAAAGGGTGTTACAATAGTGGTATCAGAGCAGGTCGGTCCGTCCGGCCAATTATCGAGTCAGTTGAGTTGCACGACAGTTGTATACTGTCGGTGTTTTATCCCTTGGTACACGACATGTGAGTGAATCACTGTCGGTTCTTATTTGTTTTGTTGCAGGTGTTGGATTGAAACAAGTGGGGGAGAAGCTTCGCTTCTCGGTTATATTTCAGTTGTAAGACGATTAGTCAAGTAGGATGTTGTTGGCAACAGTGCAAGTGTTGTTGGAGTTTGTTGTTTCCCGAATCGAAGGTGACTTGGAATTAAAACTTGGCTGGTAATTAAGTTGGAGCATCTTGAAGGAGGATGATTAGATGTAATTGATGACTATCTATAGGAGAGGGAATTTAGAAAGTTGCAATGTATCAGCTCTGCTGGCGGACTGCGAAGTTGTCAGTGAGTAGCCTTGCGTCTCGGAAGAGGTTTAGTTGTAAGTTTGCAAAGAAGATTGTTGTCGTGATGTTTCGGCGATGGAATGCGTCGCTCAAGTTATAAGAAGTTTGGGAGCGAACGGATATGATAAGGGGCTGTTTGGAATGTGATTGAGCTGAAGAGAATGATTTTTGGAGTGAGATTTCCGTAAGAAAAACGCAGGAAAATTGTTGAATCGTTATGAAACTTCGAAAATTCATAACTGGAGTTCTGGACATCCGATTTGAGTTCCGTTTGAAGTGCCGGAAAGCTAAAGAGATGAACTTTGTTATAAAAATGGTTGCAGCAGCTATAATATATTTAATTGTGACAGGATGATGTTGGAAAGAGGTGAAGTTGCGGTTACGCGTACTCTTAGAACTAGACTTGTTTGTTGGTACAGCACGAGATATCAGTGTTAGAGTTGAACAAATTGAAGGAATAATTAAAAGGTTTGTTGAGGAGTAATTCTAAGAATTCAATATACCATTTGAAGATTTTTGGAGATATCGTATAGAGCGTCGTTGCATGATGTCGATGTTGCATTTCGTATGACGATGGAAAAATCATATCTTGAGTTATGAGTGTCGGATTAACGTGTCGTTTGAACCTACGAAGAGGATAGATTATGTTCTACCTTATGGGAGAGTTATAAATACAGTAGAGGTGATCCTTTGAGGAGATATTTTAATGTTGGTTAAGGAAGCGTAAAGCTGTTGAATAGGTATGGTTACTACCGCGATTGTTTGAAAACGAAGTTGAGTAGGACATGTTGTTGATGAATAAGTTGATGAGATGTTCGGTCATGAAGATTATTTGAGTACTGATGGATTTTTGTGAGGAGTGAATTAGTAGTAAAGGTGAAATAAACTTTAGAACGATTGAAGTCGTATTTGTGATGCCAAAGTAACGACAAGTATAAAAGAGGAATCGTAGAGAATTTCTAACACCTATTGATATGAGGAAGAATTTGTTGAGATTCTGAGTGAAATAATATTGGGATGCGAAAGACGTCCTGGGATTGGGAGTAAAACCATGAGTTATAAATGTTGTCGTGATCTTTTGCTAAGATGAGGATTTTGATTTGGAACAAGATGAATAGTAATGTACGAATATATTAGTGATTATGATGTTTGGAAGTGCTTAACAAGTTTGGGATGCTAAGTGACTATGAAGCGGATTGTGTAAAATGTTTGGACGTTGGTGTCTCACCGAAAAGATTCAATGAGAGGGAAGTGTGCGAGTTGTAAAGACTCAAGGTGAATTATTGGGCTATGAAGATGTTAATGAGTTTGAGTGCAAACTCGGAAAGGACACTATTATGTAGTAATGAAGGTTTATGCTTACATATGGTTGTCGGCTATCTATTGACAAATTAAGGACTTGATCACCCTTAATCTCTTGTTGATAGTAGACGGAATCATATAGATGGGATGAGCTTGTTTGTTACCTTAATGGTTTAAGATTGATAAATACTTAGCCGTGAGAATAATCACTCACAATGTTGTGTGAACTTATGAAGAAGTGAATACGAAAGAGTGCAATATATTGGATGATGACTTAAGACGGGTAATCAGAGTCACGCAGCGAAAGTGTGATGTGGAGTAGTGTGCGAATACTACTCGTGGGCAGTGAGGAATTAATATGCTGGGAGCCTACGTAGAGAACATGAATTGATCTATATGTTGGATTTAGAATCTAGTGAATGCAAGGATGCCGCGCTAGATAATTAGAACTCTTTTGAATAAATTGCCGAGATGACGAACATGTTATTGTGGTTGTACGTAGTTAACGAGTATGTATTTGGCAAAGTTAAGACGATGAGTTAATACTATATGATGCTATAATAATTTTGTTCCGTTGTTAAGGTGGTATTATAGATTCCGGATATAATGAGGAATTATACCCTATGAAGGACGGAGTTGATTTGATTCTTAGTAGAGAGCGGGACTCAGTTGAGCTATTTTGTAAGCAATGGTATATTGAGGCTGATGAGCGTGATTATAACTACTTGTGTGTACTCGTTCCGATGATGGAATGTTTTAATAGATGTAGTAACTCAGGAATTTGTTGTTAGTACGTGTAAGTATTGCTAAGTGGTAAATTAGTACTATGTGTGGTAAAGGAGAATTTTAAACGAATGAGTAAAGAGAGTCAGAATTGGGTAAGACTAAGAAATCTAATTGGTAATGATGGTTGTAATGAGTAATCAGAATAGTGCAGCAAAAGCGGAATGTAACGTGTTGGATAATTGTTGGTGTGACTTGAGAGGAGTCAGATAGTTGAAATTCAATGGTATAAGAATATGATTATTGAGTTTCTTGAAGGAAGCGGTTGGTGAAAAGTGTAAGTATTATTTTATCGTTCAAATGAAAAAGTATGATTAAGGTTGGTACGTTCGATAGATGGAATGCATTACTGCAGTGTTGATCAGGTGTGGTCATAACATGGGTTGCGTAATTATATTATTCAGTTACCGGCCGTAGTGTATGGGTTGTACCTCAATGTTCTAATGTTGTTAACCTTTTGGAGATATAACGAGTGGTGTACTTTTGGATGGTCAAATGCGACGTAAGAGCTGGGATTTGAATGTATGAAACATGTTTCTGTTGGTAATATCAGATGGATTTTGATGATCGACTAACGGGAATGTTACTTGGAAACTAGAGAGTTAGACGAAGAACTCCTATCTGGAACTTTTCACTGGAAGTATATTTTTGAGGACGAAAACTCTTTTAGTTGGGGAGAGTTGTAACACCCCATATTTTACATTTATTCATTTAATGGGAGTTTAAATTAATTTCTAGGATTATTGGTATTTTAATTGGACTTAAGTTGGAAATTGTGTAAAATAAGCTATTGGGCCAAGTTATGGTTAGTAATGGAGGGGGTGTGATTGGTAGGCCCTATTACTAAAGTTATTTTGCTTTATTTTCATAAAATAAGAAAAAAAGAAAGAAATTGGAAATTAGAGAAGAAAACCTAAGAGGAAGAAAGAGAGAGCTCATGGACAAAGACCTATTTTCGTAATCATGGAGCAGCTCCCACAAATCATGTCATAACTCTCTGCTCGTAACTCAAAATCAGGTAATTCTTGAAGATTCGGATTCTACACGAAATTTCCTTTGATTTGATATATTAATTCGTGTCAGGGAGGTTTTTGATTAGGGAGATAAGCGAGTTTGAAGATGGGAGATTCTTGCTGAATTTGAGGAAAAAGAACTTACGGGTTTGATGGAGAAGAAGGGGAAGAGTCCAGATTCTTGATTAAGGTAAGGGGGGACTCTCCTGATTAACATCTATTATCGGGTTATGGATAATAGGGCTGATATAGGTATATTATCTCATGTCAATTGAGTCGTATGATAGAGTTGGGATTTTGGGGATGTTGGTTGATAATTATCTGTTTTTATGAATTCCATGAATTTGGTGTTGTATGATGATTGATGATGCATAATATATGTTATATGTGTGTATGATATATGTTGTGTGGCTGTTTGGTGGTGTTTGATCAACTTGAATCGAATTGGTCGAGGTTGAGGAATTTGGGATTCAGGTTCGTATGCTATCAATTGCGATGGGAATCTCTGATCTGGTCAGTTCGCGCCGCGTCCAATTGTTGGCGCCGAGAACTGCTTGGCAGAAATCTTAAGGAAAATTATTTCACTCAGTTCGCGTCGCGTCCCTTATTGGCGCCGCGAAGGCGTCGTTTCCTGGCAGCGCGTCGCGAATAATGTTTGGCGCCGCGTGCTGCTAGTAATTTTTGAAAAATTTAAAGATGCATAACTTTCAAACCATTGGCCTGTTTTAAGTGCCGTTTCGAGCAGGATGAAGCTTATTAAATATTTTATCATCATTTGCTTGTTTTGATGTATGACGTGTTGTGGATATATATGATAAGATATGACGATGTATGCTATGTTTAAAATATGAGTCGTATGATGATTTGTTTGAATTGTATGACGAAGCTTATGAGACATCCTATGCGAGGATATGGGTATGATGTGAATATTTTGTTAGTTTAATGGATGACATATTGTTGACATATATGATGAAATGTGACAATATAAGATGTTGTTTTGAAAAACATTATTATGTGATGATTGTTGAGAATTATATGATGATGATTGATTGTTTTTGGAATGATGTGGATACATGTATGTTATTTCTTATTGATGATGATGATTGATGCGGATACATGTATGTTCTTTAATGATTAATGATGATGATTGATTGTATTTGAATGATGCTAATGTATATAAACATACTTTGATGATGATGATAATTGAGTATTGGATGATGCTACTCATAGACTTGACGATGGTATAAGTATGTTTCATATATGTTTGCATTCATTCATAATCATTTGTTGAGGGCTGAATCCCGATGATGTGGGGATTCAGTGAAGGGCATAATTCCCATTGTGTGGAATTTGTGCTGGTAGGGCCGTATCTGGATGATGATAGATCGGTCGGTGGGTTATTCCCATTGATGATGTTGGTACCACATGCATAGTGTCAGTTGATTCATGTGCATGATTTTATAACATGATTGGATGTTTTCCTGTGTTATGATTTTGTTATGATGTGTTAGTTTGATGAGGATGAAACTTGTCTGAATTCTGAATATGTTTTCAATTGGGTGAATGATGTAACTATGATGTGTTATTATTTATGATTAAATAACATTTGTTAAGTTGAATGAGACTCACCCTTACTGTTGACATTTTCAGATTGGCGAGTAGCGGCTTTTGGCTTTGGTGAGGATAGCTCATAGGCCAGTTTGTTTAACTATAGCGTCAGTGTCATGCTCTGATATTGTAACACTGGGGAACGTTAGTTAGAGTCTAAGATGATACTCTGTTATGTTGTTATTGTATTAATTTTGTGGGATATTGCATAGATGATGTTATGCTTATCCGTATGATGAATTTTCCGCTGTGTTAACATGAGATGTTTATGAGTTATGATGAATTGTTCCTTAGTGAAAGCGTGACAATGGATTTATGATAAATTGGATTAAATTGAATTGTGGCACCCTTGTTTTTATGTTTTACTCTGATTAATTTATTTAATTGTCGCGGGGTTTAGAAGGGTGTTACAACATTTTTGCGTTGCTAGCGTAATTTTACTGGTGTCTCATTCAGTCGTTGAACCTGATCAACTCATCAACTGAGTGCGTGGCATTAGAATTACGGTAGAGCCGCCACGAGGACTCGTAAACCAGTAAGTGTTGTAAACCCAAGCAGTAAGAGTTGAATGGGTGACAGATTGGTTGGATAATATAAGTAGATGGAATGTTGGGTTGTCAGGCTTAAGAGGAGCGAGGCAAAGAAGTGGAAGCCGAACTATCATAGTGTAGATTAAGACGACTAGAATTTACAAGGTTTGATTGTATCAAGTGGAATTTTCTCTAAGTCTTGGTAACAACAACGGAAATCCATGCAGTATCTGAGTAGGAGTGTTTTAAGGGAAGTTCTATGAAGACGTTAGTTGGAAGTTAGTAGGATTCATTACCTGATGAGGGTGCCAATGACGGAGATGACTAGTGCATCGATGGAACGAAAGAAATTTTGGAAGTATGGACAGAGAAGGAAGACCTTTCTTATTACGATGGTATGAACAGTAATCAGATGGGTAAAATATTAGACTCTGAATCAATTTGGTGTACCCTAAGCGGGAGTGGTTACCTAGTTAAGGAGTGGTACAATGTGCAGGTGTGATAACTTGCGATTGGGCGAAGCTTGAATACCCAGTCGGTAGAAGTGGACGTGTATTTCCGTTCTTATCATTTTTTACTTAACTTGTTGAACTACGCTAGATGAAATATGAAATGATATAGAAGCGTGGAATGCATTAGCCTAAGTTCCTTGCTAGTTGCAATTCATCTAAACCCGAGTAAAGCGATAGAACTACGCTTGGTGTTGGGCGTACAGGTGAGTAAGAACATGCATCTATCCGAAGTATCAGTGGGATGATCACAATTGTGTTGGTTGTTGGGAACCATAGTATTCTTATCTGAAATGGAATCGTAACTCTTCGTGCCTGGCTTATTGCCTTTCGAGTAAGTAAACCTTGATGAGCAGAACTCTTTAGGTTTTAGCATCCTGAGGAGTGTGTTTGGAAAGAATTGTGGAGTACGCTCTATTAGAGACCTGTTCAGACACCTGTTGGTTGTGACTATAGGATACATGTGGCAATCGTTATACGCCGCTGGGGTAGGTTACTTGGATACATGGCCTCGGAGTTGGACCACCATGTTCGTACTACCAGACGAGTATAATGCCGCAATATCGCTATCGTACACAAGATGCGTGAGTCATCCTTTTTCGACATGTGTGAGACAAAGGTGATTCGAAGCTCAAGGTAAGAATATGATTTGGTACTTGTGAGTCGCAAGCCCAGACTCTCTTGGGGTATGTGGGATAAGGATCCATATATCGCGCTCGATAATAGAAGGCTAACTAGACAGATGTTGGTGAAATTGATCAAGATCTGACACTACACTTATGGGTACTTTGAGTGATTGTGACCGCGTGAGTTAGTCTCAGATTATACCGTTGTGAACGTTCTTGTTTGGGGAGTGTTAAGTTGCCAGTTATGAATGTATGGCTAGTGTGGGACTTATGCGTGATCATGATATCCCAGTCAACACATTGAGTGGCTATCCTCTAACCTTGGAGACCAGTGACATAATAGGCGAAGTGTATCTTGGACTAGCTCGATGTGTGACATATCTGGCAGAGTTTCTGTAGATACTCCGAGTGAAGGAATTTCAATCTTGGTAAAGCATAGACATTTTGGTTTCGAGAATTGCTGAGAAGTCTGTAATGAGAGATGCAGTCGAGGTAGTCAGCTTAGTGCCAGATTCAGAAATGAAAAAGGGAATAAGTGACTGTGTGAACATAGTGTTTCTGTGAGAGGATTGTTATATCAGTAAGTCACCTGAGTTATCAGAGGTGATATCACCCTAAGAGAATGAAGTTGCATGGTTGGGAGGAAGCTATGTAAAAATGACAGAGTTACCATGAGCTGCAGTGTGTTTATGAAGGGTTCGTTATACCGCTTAAGCAACAAGACTTGTTGGAAGAACAATCATAGTATTTATTCGCTGTGGAAATCAGTACCGAAAGACAAATTTCTAAGTCAGTGAGTATTTGGCTTTCGATGTTATGGAACCGAAGCGTGTGTCTAAGTTGTGTTAGATGGATCCAACCTAGAATGGTAGAGTAAGTAAAGACCTGGTTCTGGGAAGTACGCAACCTCGAGGAGTAGTTGGCGATGGATGTATGTAAAGCTCTAGAACGTATTGTAATGGGACAGCCACAGATAAGGAATTGTTGTATAGTAACGGAACTAAGTGGTTTGTGGATATCGCGTGACCTAGAGGATTTCAAAAGTATGTAACTTGTTGGAATCAAAGTAGCGCAACAAATTATGTAAGGACTAGATGAGTTTGGGATAAGAATGGATGGACTACTGGTACGTTTTATGTTAGGATAGAAGTATCTTCCTGAGAGAACTCGTCGAGGTAATGTTTCATTTGTTCCAGTCTCTCGATGATCCACCATAATCTCGAGAGGTGTTGTAAACGGGCCAGCATGGGAAGAGACTTTGTGGTTGACATGTGGTCCGATGTTCGTAGACCATCATTTGAGGTTATAGGTATTAAGGGTTAGACAGAGCATCATGATTGCGGGAATGCTGAATACAAGTGAAGGATTTCATTTGACATAGGCTCTGTATAGCCATGTATGGTACACTTGTGTATGCATGAAGATTGGACCATGGTTGCAGGTTAACTGTGGGATTTCATCTTTCATCAGCGAAACCTTATGCAAAGTTGTTGAATATCAAGGCTTTAGTTGCAGAATGTTACACCATTGTGACTTGCAGTGACGGTTGTTACGTCTAAGACCGAAGCGAGGATCGAAATAAGAAGCCTTAGTTGCATAAGCAAAGGTAAATTTAGAACAAATCATCCTGAGCATCGGGAAGTTAGGATTTAAGACCGAGGAATTTGGCGATCACCTACTGACATTGTATGGACTTTTGTGGAGAGAAATATGAAGTGTTGTCGTAGAAAAGAATATCGTAGCAGGAATTATTGAATGGGAAGTAATTCATGGAGCTGAGTGAATCAGTAATGTGTGTTGAACACGGGTGAGCGCATCAGAGGTTGAACCGATGATGTCTGACCTGAGTGGATACTGGGGTTTCTGAAGCCACAGAAATCCAGTGTAGAACAGTGAAGGTCTAGGACCTTGGAAAGGTCTTTTCTCATGTATTTCAAGAAGAAATATCTGGAGAGATATGTTGTGAGAAAATTAAAAATTCTGATCATGGACAATGGAACACAAGTGTTTGGAGGATTATGTTACCTCTTATGGAATGACACTCAGGCAGAGTAATGATGTTATTTAAAGGAGGAATGTAAGGAACATTCCATCCCCTGGTTGGAATAGACTTGGACAGTTGTTTCCGTGGTGATTGAAAAGAATTCGAGGACGGATTCTATTTAAGGGGGGAGAATGTAATACCCCGAGTTTTTGATTCCGATAGTTATCATTTAATTGCGTAAATGGTGATTAGATGGCACTTTGATCTCATTCCATATTAATCTAAAAATGCTTATAAGTGAATTAGTATATTAGTTGGAACAAAAGAAATTGTTAATTGGAATGGAAGGAGATAGGTTAGAAACTAACCAAATGGCATTGTTGTAAATAAAGCTTAGTTGGAGGGTAATTTGGCCATTAAACACTAAGTGCATGTGGACTTAAGGACTTGTTTGGCTATGCATCATATCTTATGAATGAAGTAGAGAGTAGAACAAGAAGATAGAAGAAACAAAGCTCATGCCTCCATTTTCGCAACTCATGGACAGCTCCCACAAATCATTCCATAACTTTCTGCTCACAACTCCGATTCAGTTAATTCTCAAAGATTCAAATTCTACACAAAATTCTCTTCAGTTTACATATTAATTTCGTACTCATAGCTTGTTTATTGATGGAGATAAGCGAGTTTGAAGTTGGTTGATCCATGCTGAATTTGAAGAAGAAGAAGAAGAAGAAGAAGAAGGGGTTACGGGTTTGGTGAGCTTGAAGGTGAAGTTTTGGACAAGTGGGGAGTTCTATGGCAGCATTAACACCATTCCAACCTCAAGTAGTCCAAGGTGAGTCCTTAGATAGAAAATTGGGGTTTTGTATATTGGGTACAATTGGGGTTTAGGTATTGTGAGAGATAATGCATGAATCTTTGTTGCCAACATGCTTTAAGTGTTAACTATTTGTTGCTATTGTTAATTACCGGATATATTTGCTGTAATTGTTGCATGCAGGTGGTATTGAAGGGGTTAGAGAACCCCATGGCAGAACTAATATGTTCTGAATTTTTCTGAGAAATCGCTTCTCCGCTAAGCGGACTAAAGGTCGCTTAGCGGATGCTGTTTGAGAATATAAATTACCGCGAGTTCGCTAAGCAGACCCAGGCCGTTTAGAGTGTAACACCCCATACATAACTGACTAGTATATTATGCATGAAACGTTAAAATTGATATTGAGTACAGACAAAAGCCAAGCTACAAGATGATCCATATAAGATACACCATGAAATTCTACTAAGAATTGTAAAACATGTGTCTTCAATGGATCTGCACAGCGAAAAAAAAGATATAACAAGTTCTTCGAGCCATCACCACTCCTAAGTCTTCAATCCAAACATGCCACGCTACTAAAATGCACCTGAAAAAGATAAGATGATTGGGGTGAGATTACTAAATCTCAGTGAGTTCCCCTATCTTACGGGTTTTCACTCGGTCCTACAAGGTACATGCAATCAAACGGATCCGCCGTGGATCCGGGGTTTTCCTCACGGCCAGGTACAAATACACAACAAGGACAATATCACCATTGGAAGTCTCGTGACTAACCATTGAGATATCAACAAACACACAAACAACACACAAGTATGCTATTTCTAGTACAACCACGTCACCATGATTGTACCAGCCCACCGGCGAGGACCTAATGATATTGCCTATGTGGCATCACTAGGGGTGAATGAACAAGTGATCTTACCGACTTGGTATCACCATCTCACCGTACCAACATCCGATGTTTTTCCTGCTGGAGGAAATGCTTACACAGTACATGTCATACCCCAAAATTTGCCCCTCATATATTTGCAAATGTTATTTTATTTCGAATAATTGACATAGCACAGTTGGTAAGTATTTGAGGTTAAAAGGTACAAGAGCGAGAAGTCTCGGGCTCGAATCCCACTTCTAACATTTTCCCTTTTACTTGCTTTTTAATTTTAGTTCTAACTTTATTTCCATTTATTCAAAAATCACAAAAATTGCATTTTTTTTTTCATTTTTAATTTTAATTTTTGTACTAATTAAATAGGCATTTTTTAAAATAAGCAATTTTAACTTTTTATACATTTTTAGTCAAAAAATCACCAAAAATCATAAAATACTCAAAAAATCCAAAAAAAGAAGTTTTTAATCTTATTTGTCCTATTTTTAGCACTTTTAATAACTTAGGGAACAAGTCAATCTTATTAAATTAGTTTGATTTGATTTTTTATTAGAATTAAAACAAATTGATTTTTGGGCTTTGATTTGGTCCATAGTTTTATTATAATTATTTTGTTATGATCCAAATTGAAGAAAAGTCATGTCATCAAAGTGAGTCATTAAAATTGTTAGAGAAAAGGACACGTGTCACTTGATCCATGAATTAAGGAAATATTCTCTTAACCTTCTATAAAATGGAGCATTGATTGGAAAGAAAGGATGGAAGAAAATTGATGAAGTCTCTCCTCTCTCTCTTTGGTACTCTCTTGTAGAGTAATGATTAAGTCTTAGACTTAATCTTCTTCTATCTTTCTACTAGTTCTTTAGTTTGTCAATTTGCATTTGTATTCACTCAATTTCTATTGTATTGTTTCAAGAGAATTCTATACAAAGATATATTTCTCCAATTGTCTATATTTTCTCTGTATTCAATATTTCCAAAAGGGGCTAAACCCTTACATTGGTGCTTTCATTTCTCACCATGGCAGATAATACTTGTTTGAATGGTTTGGAGGCAGCCATCCAAAGACTCAACGCCACAATGAAAACATTCATGGAAAAGGAAGATGTACGGTATGCTGAGTATAAGATGTTACGCACAACTAATGCCTTGCGTTTGGACCGCGTTGAGGAGAAATTGGTTGCACTTAAAGTGAGCTCTGCTTCTAATGGTGATTTGGACTCATTTCTGCAATCTCCAAAGCATCAATCGTTGGTGATTCTTCCAAGAATGACCGACCAACCGAAAGAAGAGATCGATGCTTCTGATTTGTTCGATGTTGAGGTCTTGACTACCCCATACACGACTACTGAGATGAGTACTCTTTCAGAAGCTTTAAGTGAAACCTTACTAGTTGTTGATGCTTCTAACCTGAGTAGTGATCGAGTCATTGAGCCATCGATTTCCAATTTTTATGCGGTTTCCACAATCAAAGGTTTTATTCCTTCCATTGCCGGACACGATTGTTATAGCAAGGAGAAGACAACAACCGAAGTCGATAGCAAGAGACCGGGGTCTTTACCGGTGATTGTTAGAAGGAATTTCAGTCCTGTTGTGATGCTTACCCTGCACTTCGTCTTCATTCTTCCGCCTCCACTCGCACCACCATGGCTACATCACTCACTTTACACAAGACCGCTTAACTCATTAACCCCAACCAAGGTAAACAACCTTATTCACTATCTCCAATTTAAGCAGAAGATTTTAATTGAAACTCAATATCACAACACACCCATAATTGATCCCCAAATTCCAAGTGTTTGTGTGTTAACATGTTCTTCTTATGCTTATAAGAATACCGTGTCCTTAATTGATGCCCACCATCTGTTTGTCAAAATTCCCCTCACAGTTGATTTCTCTTTTGACACTTTTACAAGCTTGTTGAGTATGATGAAAATCATTGGACAAATAGATATGGACTCCCAGTATTCTGCAAGTAATAATTTGCTTCATAATTATCATGTTTGTAGTAATGGTTTTCCATCTCGGGGACTTGGACTTGAGTTTGGTTTAATTTCTATTGTTAGATCACTCCCCCTTTCATATGATTTATTGGTTAGCTTTGCTTGTAGTTCTTGTGGTATGACTCTGAATCGTAACGTGAGCTGTCATGATTTTGTGAGTCTTTTCTATTACTGCCACATTGAGCTCTTACTAGTATTATACTCACCTCATTGCCAAACCAAACTTAAGGGTTGGAATTTGTTGTCAATTCTAATTGTTGAAGGAATTGGTGAAGTCAAACTAATCAAACTATCGAGCTTCCATCATTTTGCTATGTTAAATGTGGTTGTTGTGTATGACTTAACTCTTAATGGAGTTTTGGGTTGGAAGGCCATGCCACTACAAAGTTTTGATGATTCTAGTGGTAATCACAATGCACATTCAAGATATAAGAACATGGACTTTAGCATCTCAGCGGAATGCAAGGAATTAATTTATGTCTATTTCATTGGCTCTGAGTTAGAACTCTCTGGTGTTTTTCTTGGCTTGGATAAGCTTGTTAATAATGGTAATTTCAACCTCTCTACCATTTCAATGGTTGGTTCATTTGGATATCATGTTTCACAATGTGCTTTTCCTACCATTAACTGTGATGTTTGGTTTCAATCTACAAAGTTTAAATGGCTTACATATAAATATCTCTCAAAAATTGTCATTGCTGCATATTTCATGATAATATATAGACTTTGGATTTGTCATGAACTATACATATTGGTTCAGTTCAAAGTAATGCAGATTCACTTCCTTGTTGTTAAAATCACATTCCAAGATATGTGTGTGGTTTCCAAGAAGGAAAAAGGGTGGAGGAAGGTCACTGTCTTGGGTTTAAGAGCCAAACTTCTTGTACTTGACATCACTACAATCCGAATGGTAATGTTTGTTTCTAATGATGAGTTATTTAGTAAGGATCACCTTTGTTCATTGGCTGCCAATAAGAATGATAATTGCTTAGCTCATGTCCATACAACACATGATGTCTTATCTTTTTCACCTATTTTCTTTGAAAAGTTGTATGAGAGACTTATCAATGGACTGAATTACAAAGACACATGCTTTGGCAATTTGGGATATACATTAGATGCAGGATGTGTGGCTGTTATTCAAACCTTATACCCCAAAGTCATAAACAACGGAAGACTCGATACGTTTGTGACATGGGCAATAATTGTTTGGACTAAACAAGGGCCAATTGCACCAAAGTTTTATATATTGTTTAATGCTACAATTGTTAAATGGGATCCAGGTGGGTATTTTATTTTCATTATGAAGATTCAATTGACATGGAAGTCACTTGAAAGGATGCTTTTATCACTTATATGCATTGTTATGACTACAACCTTGAGGACAAGGTTGATTTTTAATGGGGGTGGTAATGTTATGATCCAAATTGAAGAAAAGTCATGTCATCAAAGTGAGTCATTAAAATTGTTAGAGAAAAGGACACGTGTCACTTGATCCATGAATTAAGGAAATATTCTCTTAACCTTCTATAAAATGGAGCATTGATTGGAAAGAAAGGATGGAAGAAAATTGATGAAGTCTCTCCTCTCTCTCTTTGGTGCTCTCTTGTAGAGTAATGATTAAGTCTTAGACTTAATCTTCTTCTATCTTTCTACTAGTTCTTTAGTTTGTCAATTTGCATTTGTATTCACTCAATTTCTATTGTATTGTTTCAAGAGAATTCTATACAAAGATATATTTCTCCAATTGTCTATATTTTCTCTGTATTCAATATTTCCAAAAGGGGCTAAACCCTTACATATTTTTCTTCTAACCTAATTCATGATGATAAATAGGACTAACAATTCTAACCCTTACTCCGACTCTCTCTCTCTCTCTCTCTCTCTCTCTCTCTCTCTCTCTCTCTCTCTCTCTCTCTCTCTCTCTCTCTCTCTCTCTCTCTCTCTCTCTCTCTCTCTCTTCTCACAAACAAACAAAATATTTTCTCCTACTTCTCCTTCTTCAGGGTTGCAATTCCAGTTGCAACACAGTAATAAATTTTCCAGCCTATCAGTCGAACTCTGAAACTACTGTTTCGATTTGTTCCGAATTTTTTCCAGAAGTTCAGAAAAAAATCGTAGAACAATACTCCTTTAGAATAAATTATAAAGGATTTCGACCGTCAAAATCGCAAATTCCTCGTTTTTCTATTTTATTTGATTTAATTTCTATTTTCATATTTTCAAAAAAATCTAAAAAAAATTGTAGTTTCGTGTTCTTATTTTATTTGATTTATAATCAGGTTTTTATATTTTTTTGATTTTATTTTAATCACTTTTCTATTTTTCCATTTGTTTTCTTAACCGTAACATTGCGTTGGTTTATGAACATGTTTTCTATGGATTGACCAAGTGGATGGTACCCCAATTGCTTTTTTGGCCAAAAACCTTTTAGTATTTGGCAAAATCAAGCTTATTCATATTTGGCCAAAAACCTTTTGGTATTTGGCCGATTATTCGTAATTTTGTCCATAATTAAATTTGCTAAACCCCAATTCTTTTCTTGTGTTATTATTATTACTATTACTAATATTCTTATTCTTATTATTATTTTATTGTTGCAGATACCTACCTCCTTTGGCCAAAAGGGAGCATGTGTCAATTCTTCCTTACACTTATTTGTTTGCTTCATTGCCCTTGAAAACCTCGGTAAACTCTCTTTTTTTAACCATTAACCCTAAAATATATATAATAGGTAGATGTTGTCCATTTTCATGAATTTGGGTTAGGATTTTATCACATTCTTTATTTTTAGGCTAATAATTATTTTTAGGCTAATAATTATTTTTAGGCTAATTAATTTATTTTTAGGCTAATTAATTTATTTTTAGGCTAATAATTATATTTGGGCTAATTAATTTATTTTTAGGATAATTCATTTATTTTTAGGCTAATAATTATTTTAGGCTAATTAATTTATTTTTAGGCTAATAATTATTTTTAGGCTAATTAATTTAATTTTAGGTTTGTTAGCCTTGTTTTCAAAAAACCTTTTTGTTGCCTTTTCGCTCTCCTTTCAATTTTATCCTGCTTTTATTTTCGCGCTCAATTCTTCCTCTATATTGTAACTGCCCCAAAGCCTTGTAATAGCTAGGGGTTTCTATTATTTTGCATCTATTCATCTGCAGGTGTTTATTGTAATAGATTTAGGTTTTTAATTTCCGCCTTTAATTTTCTACCCTACAGGTGTTTATTGTAATAGCGTAGGAACTTTTAATTTTGTCTTTTTTTTTATTTTTAACTGCGTGGTTAGTAATCCTAGGGAGTGCAAGCCCCTTGAATTACTTCCCATTCGATAATTCCTGCCACAATATTCCTTTCTACGACGGCACCTCGAATTATTCTCCACAAGATTCCATACAATGTTGTTAGGTGTTCGCTAAATTCCTTGGTTTTAACTTCTGGTTTCCAAAATCTTAGGATGGTTTGTCCCAAGTTTACCTTTGCTTATACAACTGAATCTCCTTACTCCAGTTTAGACATAATAATGGTCACCGCAAACCACAAGGCGTAACATCTTGCAACTATAGCTTTGACATTCCACAACTTCAACCAAGGTTCCACCGATGACAGTGAATTCCA
This sequence comes from Vicia villosa, assembly GCF_029867415.1. Taxonomy (NCBI): domain Eukaryota; kingdom Viridiplantae; phylum Streptophyta; class Magnoliopsida; order Fabales; family Fabaceae; genus Vicia; species Vicia villosa. Next base: position 394,673 of record NW_026705689.1, read on the forward strand.
ACCGTTAACCTGCGATCATTGTCTAACTCTTTATGCATGCTCACAGTGCACAAGACATAACCACAAAGAACTTGCGCCAATTGAGAATCCTCACTGGTCTTCAGCATTTCAGCGGTCACGATACTTTGTCCCACCCTTGGTGCTTACAAGCTCAATTGATGATCTATGAATATCGGACCACATGCCATCTATAAGGTGTCTTTCCAAGTTGGTCCATCGACAACGCCTCTCGAGATTAGGGTGGATCCTCGAGAGAGACTGAGATGAACGAACGCTGCTTCGACAAGTTTCTCTTAGGAAGATACTTCCATCCTAATATAAAATTCTACGAGTATTCCGTCCATTCCTACCTCCAAACTTATCAAGCTTTCCCTTTATCCGTTGCGCTACTCTGATTTCAACCATCCATGTATGTTCCGAGATCCTCTGAGTCACGCTATATCCATAATCCACTTAGTTCAATACTCTACTGGGCTTTACTCAATCCTTCTCTGTGGTCGTCCAATTACAATACGTATCAGAACTTTATGTACTCCTTGCCAACTATTCCTCGAGGTTGAGTCCTTCTTAGAACTAAGTCTCTATTTACTCTATCATTCTGGGTCAGATCCATTCAACACGTCTTTAGTCACACACCACGGTTCCATGACGTCGAAAGTCGAATACTCCTTTACTTAGAGATTCGTCTCTCGCCATTGATTTCCATAGCGCATAATTGTCGTGTCTTCCCTTAAAACAAGTCTTGTTACTTAACCGGTATAACAATCCCTTCATAAATGCATTGCAGCTTACGATAACTTCGAGAGTTTTACATCGCTTCTTTCCAACCAAAAGGCTTCATCCCATTAACATAGTATCCCCTCTGATGACTCGTGCGACCTACTGATATAACAATCCTCCCACAATCACACTCCAACCACCTAGTCAGCTAATGCCTTTTTCATTCCTGAATCTAACATTAAACTGACTTCCTCGGCTGCATCCTTCATTGCAGTGCTTCTAACGGTCAGAGTGTAGCTATAACGCAAGAAATTTCACTTCGTACTTTGGACATATCTCTTATAGACTTCTCCGTACTTCTCGAAACCAAAGTGTCTATGCTTTACCAAGTTTGACATTCCTTCACTCAGAGTATCTACTGATACTCTTCCAGATACATCACGCATTGAGCTAATCCAAGGTACACTTCACCTATCCTATCACTGGTCGCCAATGTTAATGGATAGCCACTCAATGTACTGACTAGGACATCATGGTCACACATGAGTCCCACTCTAGACATACATGCACAATTGCTAACTTAACACTTCACCAAACAAGAATGTCTAGAATGGTATAATCTGACGCCAACTCACACGATCACGATCACTCAGAGTCTCCATAAGCATAGTGTCAGATCTTGATCCATCTCACTATCGCTTGTCTAGTTATCCCTCTACTATCGAGCGCGACATATCGATCTTTATCCCACATACCTTATGATAGTCTGGATCACCGTCTCACGAGTATCGGATCAGATTCTTACCTTGAGCTTCAGATCACCCCTGCCCCACACGTGTCGGAAAGGATGACTCACGCATCTTGTGCATGATAGTGATACTGCGGCGTTATACCCGTCTGGTAGTACCAACATGGTGGTCCAACTCCGAGGCCATGTATTCAGGTAACCTACCTTAGTGGCGTATAACGATATCCACGTGTATCCTATAGTCACAATCGACAGGTGTTTAAACAGTTCTCCAATAGGTCGTGCTCTACAATTCTTTCCATTCACACTCATTAGGATCCAAAACCTAAGAGTGCTACTCATTCAAGGTTTACTCACTCGAAAGGCAATAAGCCAGGTACGAATATGAAAGGTTCCAGCTCGGATTGTTATACCATGCGCGTACTCACTCATCCAGTGCATGCATAATAGATTCTAAGGATAACCCAATTCAAATAGGAATACTATGGTTCCACACAACCAACATAATCACGGTCATCCCACTGGTGTTCCAGTTAGATGCTAGCTTTCATTCACCTGAACGCCCAATGCCAAGCATAGTTCTATGACTTTACTCGGAGTTAGATGAATCATGACTAGCAAGAAACTTAGGCTAATGCATTCCACGCTTCTATATCATTTCATATTTCATCTAGCGTAGTTCTAGAACTTTAGTACAAAATGATAAGAACGGAAATACACGTCCTCTTCTACCGACCGGGTAATCAAGTTTTGCCCAATCGCAAGTTACCAGGTCCGCACATTCTACCAACCCTCAACCAGGTAACCATTTCTGCTTAGGGTACACCAAGTTGGTGCCGAGTCTACTTCCTCGCCTCTCCAATTAATGCCCATGCCGACGTAGTCAGAAGGGTCTGACTTCTGTGTCCATACTTCCAAAAGCTCTTTCATTCTGTCGGTTCTCCAATTATATTCGTCACCAGTACCATCATCGACAAGAATCCTACTAAATTCAAATCTCAACACCTTCGGAGAACTTCCCTTACTACAGTCGTGCTCTAAAGCTTCCCGGGTTTCCTTAGCTGTTACTAAGACTTAGGGGAAGTTTCACTCCACCCAGCCAAAACCTTAGGAATTCTAGTTGTCTTAAACCACTAAGAAAGTTCGGCTATCACTGCTTCGCGCTAATGCTCCTCTTATGTCTAGCATTACCAACATTCCATTTACTTACATCGTCCAGTCAATCCATCACCCAACCGACTCTTACTACTCGGCTTCCGAACACTTACAGGTTTACGAGTCCTCGTGGCAGCTCTACCGTAATTCTACTGTCACGCACTCAGTTGATGAGTTGATCAAGTTCAACGACTGAATGAGATATCAGTAGAATCAGACTAGCAACGCACATATATGAGGAAGAAAGGATTTGCTAGCGATGTCTCATGGCTCGGCCGAGAATCGACCTGCTCTGATACCAACTGTAACACCCCATACATAACTGACTAGTATATTATGGATGAAACGTTAAAATTGATATTGAGTACATACAAAAGCCAAGCTAAAAGATGATCCATATAAGATACAGCATGAAATTCTACTAAGAATTGTAAAACATGTGTCTTCAATGGATCTGCACAGCGGAAAAAGAGATCTAACAAGGTCTTCGAGCCATCACCACTCCTAAGTCTTCAATCAAAACATGCCACACTACTAAAATGCACCTGAAAAAGATAAGATGATTGGGGTGAGGTTACTAAATCTCAGTGAGTTCCCCTATCTTACGGGTTCACTCGGTCCTACAAGGTACATGCAATCAAACGGATCCGCCGTGGATCCGGGGTTTTCCTCACGGCCAGGTATAAATACACAACAAGGACAATATCACCATTGGAAGTCTCGTGACTAACCAATGAGATATCAACAAACACATAAACAACACACAAGTATGCTGTTGCTAGTACAACCACGTCACCATGATTGTACCTGCCCACCGGCGAGGACGTAATGATATTGCCTATGTGGCATCACTAGGGGTGAATGAACAAGTGATCTTACCGACATGGTATCACCATTTCACCGTACCAACATCCGATGTTTTTCCTGCTGGAGGAAATGCTTACACAGTATATGTCATACCCCAAAATTTTCCCTCATATATTTGCAAATGTTATTTTATTTTGAATAATTGACATAGCACAGTTGGTAAGGATTTGAGGTTAAAAGGTACAAGAGCGAGAAGCCCCGGGCTCGAATCCCACTTCTAACATTTTCCCTTTTACTTGCTTTTTAATTTTAGTTCTAACTTTATTTCCATTTATTCAAAAATCACAAAAATTGTATTTTTTTTTATCATTTTAATTTTAATTTTTGTACTAATTAAATAAGCATTTTTTAAAATAAGCAATTTTAACTTTTTATATATTTTTAGTCAAAAAATCACCAAAAATCATAAAATATTCAAAAAATCCAAAAAAAGAAGTTTTTAATCTTATTTGTCTTATTCTTAGCACTTTTAATAACTTAGGGAACAAGTCAATCTTATTAAATTAGTTTGATTTAATTTTTTATTAAAATTAAAACAAATTGATTTTTGGGCTTTGATTTGGTCCATAGTTTTACTATAATTATTTTTCTTCTAACCTAATTCATGATGATAAATAGGACTAACAATTCTAACCCTTACTCCGACTCTCTCTCTCTTCTTACAAAAAAATATATATTTTCTCCTTCTTCAGGGTTGCAATTCCGGTTGCAGCACAGTAATAAATTTTCCAGCCTATCAGTCGAATTTTGAAACTACTGTTTCGATTTGTTCCGAATTTTTTCCAGAAGTTAAGAAAAAAAATCGTAGAACAATACTCTTTTAGAATTAGAATAGAATTCTAAAGGATTTCGACCCTTAAAATCGCAAATTCCTCTTTTTTCTATTTTATTTGATTTAATTTCTATTTTCATATTTTCAAAAAAATCTTAAAAAAATTTGTAGTTTCGTGTTCTTATTTTATTTGATTTATAATCACGTTTTTATATTTTTTTGATTTTATATTAATCACTTTTCTATTTTTCCATTTGTTTTCTTAACCGTAACATTGCGTTGGTTTATGAACATGTTTTCCATGGATTAACCAAGTGGATGGTACCCCAATTGCTTTTTTGGCCAAAAACCTGTTGGTATTTGGCCAAATCAAGGTTATTCATATTTGGCCAAAAACCTTTTGGTATTTGGCCATTATTCGTAATTTTGTCCATAATTAAATTTGCTAAACCCCAATTCTTTTCTTGTGTTATTCCTATTACTATTACTAATATTCTTATTATTATTATTTTATTGTTGCAGGTACCTCATTTGGCCAAAAGGGAGCAGGTGTCAATTCTTCTTTAGACTTATTTGTTTGCTTCATTGCCCTTGAAAACCTTGGTAAAATCTCTTTTTTTAACCATTAACCCTAAAATATATATAATAGGTAGATGTTGTCCATTTTCATGAATTAGGGTTAGGATTTTATCACATTCTTTATTTTTAGGCTAATAATTATTTTTAGGCTAATTAATTTATTTTTAGGCCAATTAATTTATTTTTAGGCTAATAATTATTTTTTGGCTAATTAATTTATTTTTAGGCTAATTAATTTATTTTTAGGCTAATAATCATTTTAGGCTAATTAATTTATTTTTAGGCTAATAATTATTTTTAGGTTAATTAATTTAATTTTAGGTTTGTTAGCCTTGTTTTCAAAAAACCTTTTTGTTGCCTTTTCGCTCTCCTTTCAATTTTATCCTGCTTTTATTTTCGCGCCCAATTCTTCCTCTATATTGTAACTGCCCCAAATCCTTGTAATAGCTAGGGGTTTCTATTATTTTGCCTCTATTCATCTGCAGGTGTTTATTGTAATATATATAGGTTTTTAATTTCCGCCTTTACTTTCTTGCCTTTATTTTTCTGCCCTACAGGTGTTTATTGTAATAGCGTAGGAACTTTTAATTCTGTCTTTAGTTTTTATTTTTAATTGCGTGTTTAGTAATCCTAGGGAGTGCAAGCCTTGTTAAAATTAACCTAGTATCACTCTAATTACAAGATAAAATATCTGAACTTAACCACCTGATTGTGGCACACACACCTTTATAGTAACCCTTCTTATGCTGCCTGTTGCCTTTAACTACAATTCTAAAATAGTCAAGTCCCTCGAATACGATGATACCTAAAGCAAATGTTGCCCTCAGTTCATAAATCATCATAAGATCATATGTCCCTTCGAAGTTGCCTTAACAAAAATGATCTTGTCCCTCGATGTTGCCTCGGTTTAAATGATGATTGTCCCAATTGCTAAGGTATCCTCGGTGGTTTCCTAAAGAATAATGACTATTCTATCCTTCCCTAGACTACCTACCCTCTTTATGGTAGGGACAGTCTTATGGAGAACGATAAACTTCGATGACCCTTAAACATCCAACTGAAAGACTTCCTGCCCTTTCATGGTATGGATAGACCCTTTCGCCCGAAAGACTTAAAGAACATGAAAGACAAAATTAGGGTAGGTAGTTATTAATTGCTTGCTCAACACTTCAAATCACTTTTCATAATCTCTTTCCAAATCAATTCAAAAAGGCCACGCTTATTTACAAGCTAAGGTCCTTATTCAAAACATCTTTTTTTCAAACAATTTCAAACAAACAAGTGAGCTAAGCAATTAAGAGCCCATGGATAACAATGGATACAAAGGGTGCTCATACCTTCCGTTTGTATAACTTACCCCCCGAACTCAAAGTCTTTTTAAAAGGTATTTTCCTGTTCTTTTAGCCTTTCCAAATTGGATAAAATAAAAGTCGGTGGCGACTCTTGCTATCCGCACATTTCAAAAAGTCAGTTCTCCCACCGTATTACAGAACTGGCGACTCTGCTAGGGATTTCTAATAAAAAGAGGGGTTACCTTAAAGTTTAGGATCGCTCAATATTTGTTTGTTTTGCTTGCTTTATTCTTCAAGGTTGTTTTGGGAATTGAATGAAGGATGAATCCTATACCCGGATTCAAGTACACTTAAGATAGGAGCGGAATAGTCATGGAGACCTCCCTTGTGCATGCTTGGGATTGGTCAATATGAGAGTTCGCGCTTGATTTAGGCCTCCACTGGTTATTATGTACCTCTTTTGCATGAGAGAGGTTTACGTATGTATCTTTGGGTGCGTCGGAGCTCAAGGACCTTTAGTCACCTTTAACCCATCTTGACTTTTAGGAACATAGTGGGAGGGCTATTCTTGATGCATGTTAAGTTATGGTCGCGACCCGATACTAGAACTCAGATAGGTTTCTTCTTAAAGTGTCATTGCGTGGTATGCATGTACCATGTTCGAGGGTGCTTTAGAGGGGTTGGTGTTGAAAGTATTTTTGGGTAAATATTTTCTAATATATCGTATCCACAGAGACTGAGTAATATTGCTGTCGTTCTATAGTTACTTTATAATGAGTCATGAAAAGTATTGATTTGTTTATGTGATCTCGAATTGCAATTAACAAAATAAGATTTAACGGAATAAAAGCATAAAGATTGAATAACAATGGTGAATGTATATGTTGAGTTTTAGGGTTCATCAACCTATTCATATGCAATAATCAATTAATCCACATGTGAACATTATCTAAGTTATTATCTTCATTCATCCTCAAAACTGATATTATGTCTAATGATCAATCTAGAACCACCTCTACCGGTATGATATTCGATATCTCAGAATAAGTATAAGGATAAAGGGAATGAACAATGATGATATATGAAAACTTCTTCAAAACCTCATCTCTGAGTATTAATCAACAAGTCAATGTAAAAACCTAGGGCGAAAGTATAAATCCTATCTCTCGATTGATAGTTCAACAATGATATAAAATAAAAGCAAGGTTTTTCATTGATAATAAAACTTAAACAATTGTTCACAGGAATTAATCAAAGTAATTGCATCTTCATAGGTTAACTACTACCTTAAACTCAACAAAATGGGGTTTAGCCTTCCATAGCCATGAAGAACACACAAGGTTTCATGGAAGGATTCATCTTCATCAAGGGAATGTCTTCAATTGATGTTGAATTCTCTGTTGGAAGTTGTTGTTTGCTCTGGAATAGGATTGCTCTCTGAATTTCGTTCACCAAAGATCTCTCTCTTATGAGGATTAGGGCTTCTATTTATAACAATTTGTCTTTGTAACACAGCTTTCGCGGCTCGGCACGTACTGGCGTGGCGCGAACCCAAGTCAGAGGGTTTGGCGCGTCTCGCCCATGATTGGCGCAGCTCGGCCTCTGCTTTATCCCACTTCTTTGTGATTTCTCTTCTTTAGAGCCTCTACGCCTGCGTGTTTCTTCGTCTTTGCTTCTTAACTTCAATATCTGCACAAATAACACCCAAAGTGACGCAAGTTGTTCTACAATTAGCATCGAACCTCTAAAGTTCAATTTTAACCATAAAATCCTTAAAAAGCACAAGATATGTTCACTTCTAGCTCAAAAGGTAGTTAATTTGACAAATGAAAACACTACTAATTCACTCCTAACAGTAGGCTTCTGAGTAACTGGTAGAATCCTGTTGCTGAAATCTCTTTATCCATAGAAGTACCTTTGGGGAAGGGTAGTTACATGGTCAGACTCCATGCAAGCCTTTAAACCTAAGGACACTTGTGTGACTTGCTTGTGTGTGCTGCTAACCCTTTGGTTTCCATGCAGGTGTTGTCGTGGGACTTGCTTATCCTAACTATCTTACGCTTTGCCTGATGCATTGCATTTGCATAACATCATGACATCATGACATAGCATATTAACTAACCCTTTCAAGGATCTTAGGGATTTAGGGCGCACAATTTCAAGTGCTCTCATCAAGAACTGAATTCTTAATCAAGGGGCAAGAGGATTTATTTTCCTCTGGCCATCCGTCTTCCAAATTAGAGACACTGTACCTATCAAGGGGCATGAGCACTTATGTCGTGTACCTTCAAATTCAGAGGTATCCCGAATCAGAGGCTATGACACACAGGATATGGTGAGCTTGATTCCCCTAGAAGAACATCCAAGAATCAGAGTTCTTCGAACAAAGATGCGACCAAATCATTTTCCAATCTTGCTAACTAAATTTCCTGTAGATCCTTGAAAAGATTGCATTTGCATTCATAACATCACATAGAACTAACGTTGCCTTTCAGGTCAACCAATTGGTCAGACAAATACCATCAACAAATCAATCTCTATCAGATATATACTCTAGAAGGCATATCCCTCCAAACATTTTGAAGAGACCTTATCAGATATACATTCCGGAAGCTCGAACCCCGGATATTCTGAAACATTCTTATCATATATACATTCCAGAAGCTCGAACCCCGGACATTCTGAAACATTCTTATCAGATATACATTCCGAAAGCTCGAACCCTGGATACTCTGAATCTCTACACCAGTTCCACAACAACGACGTAAGCCAGAGGCACCTAAGCGTCAGTTCACCAAAATTAACATGTCATTAGATCTGGCACTGCAACATCTGTTGAAAGCATGAATGATTACTGTGAGGGATCCTCCTCAACACATCAACACTTCCTCTAGTAAACACAATCCAAATGTGTGATGTGCCTACCATTCCAATAGTCCCAAGCACGACACTAATAGCTGTTGGGCATTAAAGAGTAAGATCCAAGACATGATCGATGCTGGCGAAGTTGAGTTCAATCCTCCTAAGACTCGTGCGGTGATCACTGCTCCCATGCCTAATCATAACAAGACTAATTAATGTCTAGAAGGATGGACTATTGGTTCATTAGCTTTACTTTCATTTGCAAATTCTATCCCGTTTGTTTAAACATTCGACTTATGATAGACATTATCTGCTTTAATAATCATCATCAGTGCATTGCATATGTTTGTCTTGAATAAATTATTTTTCTATCACTTATTTAAACCGCATCTTTACTTTGCATATGTATTGTCATATTCAAACTCCTGCTAAGCTGTAAGCCTTTTGAGGGAGGGTGACGAAAACGATACCGCAACCTTATACATTACGCTTTTGAACAGACTATGCTGACGATGTACAAGCATTGTTTCAATTCCTAAACAGTGGAGATATAAGGATGTTAATCCCTTGTCAACCCCTTTGAGCCTAAGAAGTAGAAGTTTTCTTTCTCGTACAGATTAAAACCTTAATCATAACCTGGGGCAGGGTAGTTACTCAGTTAACTCAATTATACTAGCTGTTGTCTACACGAATAATGATGGGTTCCCGCAACCATTAAGTTAGGCAGTCAATATCCACCAAAAAGAAAAAAGTTGTTAAGTTAAAACCTATGAAGGAGACTTATCAAAAGTCAAAACATCCCGCTGACTGTAATCTCAAAATAAACAGTTCAGGAAAAAGTTAAGGGATAACAAAGTCAAAAAAAGAGGTCGCTAAAAATCCTCGACGAAATAAAATGCTACAAAAAAGGATGACTTCCTGTCCAAATAAACTTCCGATGCTTTCAACCATCATCAAACGTCGATGTTACGACTTCAAGTTCCGCTTGAACTTAAACAGAAAGTTAACTAAGCATAGGATCGAAGAACATCATGAAGATGGGGATGGGTACAAATAAACTTTGAGCCATTGTCCTTTGTTTCTTAAAGCGTGAACCAAGCCACGTTACAACCCTTGAAAGTCCTAACTGAAGCATGGTTAGTTCGAAAGCATACTGTCACCAAAAAGGTATCCTGACTCCTTAAGGTTTACCATAAATGCTAAGTTGATATCACGTTCTTACAAATATCACGCGTTTACATCTTCTGTTTTAATGTTTTTCAAAAACTCAAGACAGACATATGCTTGCATCTCGTGAAATCATTATTAAACATATTCCGCCACATAATCTCAAATGTTAGCAACAGGAAGAACCTGTACAGGGTACGATTAATGACTAACAGTTATCCCGACAGACAAGATCATTCTAGAAGCAATGTATACAAGGGGCATGACATGCTTTGTCCAATCAATCTAGGGAAATTAAGTCAAGATTCCAAGAATCTCTCAAGAATGCCAAACAATCAGGGGCATGCACCCAAGTGGGTCTGAAGCTACCTCTCGATCAGTCAGGGGCGTCATCCTCAGTTTATGATTACTAGGGGCAGGTCACCCATAGTATATATCTCAGAAGGTCCTCACAAGGCGAATCTCTCCAGAGTCCCTACTGGCAGGGGCAAAGCTTGGCAAGGCCTGTTTGACACTTCGATCAATACTCATTGGTGTATCCCAATCAACACAAGCCCAGGAATGGCAATCACTATAAACACTGGGGGCAATGTTCAAGGAACCCATGTCTTCCCACGAAGCCGGTTTCACAGGATCGTATCCCCACAAAGTAATCCTCAAGAAGATATCTCCAATGTTCTCTTCCCGACAAATACTTAGTTCCCCAACAGATTTTATATCTTCAACATTGTCGGTTCTTCGATATTTCTGTTTTCTCTAAACAAGGTTATTCAACTCTCCTATCCCCAGTCAAGGTACATCAAGATCAATCATCCAAATTACTCTCACCCCTAAGCAGAAATCATAAATCCCCAGCTGAGCATCTTTAAAACAAGACCAGACATCAAAATCACAATGAGATGGAGATTTATTTTCTCAATCAAGAAAAATCACTAATATACTCCAGATAGCATAAACATATTCGTACATTACATACATTACTTCATAATAAACATACAAGTTTCTCATTTATTTTGAGAGACTCGTCATATAATACGTGCATCATGACATTGGATAAAGACTAACTTTACCTTTTTCAGAATACAGGTACAAACAGATAAACAAAATCTCCAATCTTCAAAGATATAAATTCATCAATACAAACGGTGGAGACGATCATTCCAAGATCTAAATTGGTTAACCCACAAGGTGCTGAGACGATCAACAATTTAAGGTCTGAATTCATCAATACAAACGGTGGAGACGATCGTTCTAAGATCTAAATTGGTTACCCCACAAGGTGCTGAGACGATCAACAATTCAAGATCTAAATTCATCAATACAAACGATGGAGACGATCATTCCAAGATCTAAATTGGTTACCCCACAAGGTGCTGAGACAATTGACATTACAAGATCTAAATTGGTTACCCCACAAGGTGTTGAGACGATCGACATTACAAGATCTAAATTGGTTACCCCACAAGGTGCTAAGACGATCGACATTCTGAGATCTAAATCAGTTATTATACACGCAACTGAGACGATCGATGATCCAAGATCTAAATCTATCATCACGAACAGTGTAGACATGATCATCCTTCCAAGGTCTAAACCAGTTACTACGAACGGTGCTGACACGATCAACATTCGAAGATCTAATTCTATCATCACGAACGGTGTAGACACGATCATCCTTCCAAGGTCTAATTCAGTTACTACGAACGATGCTGACACGATCAACATTCAAAGATCTAATTCTATCACCACGAACGGTGTAGACACGATCATCTTTCCAAGATCTAATTCAGTTACTATGAACGATGCTGACACGATCAATCTCCAAAAATAGATGGCATCTACAAGCCCATCTTCAACAAACACTTTTCAACACACTGAGCTCAGATACAGCCTAACGTATGACTCATTCTGGTACTCCTCAGTACAAAGGATCCAGTCTAGCATACGACTCATCCTAGGATACAACCTGACGTACGGCATATCTTGACAATTATCAACACAGGGAATCTGGTCTAATGTACGACCAATCCTACCGCCTAACGTACGGCTTATTCAAACATTTATCAATGCAATCGGACCCAGTCTAACGTATGAATCGTCCTAAAGTACAGCCTAACATACGACTTACTTATCCAGACATTTATCAATGCAAATTATATCCAGTCTAACATACGACCTATCCCTCAGCCTAACGAACGGCTTTCCAGACATTTATCAATGCAATTGGATCCGATCTAGCGTATGACTCGTCCTAAAGTACAACCTAACGTACGGCTTACTTATCCAGACATTTATCAATGCAAATTGGATCCGGTCTAACGTACGACCCATCCTATAGCCTAACGTACGGCTTTCTAGACATCTATTGATGCAATTGGACCTAGTCTAACGTATGACTCTTCCTAAAGAACAACCTAACGTACAAGTTACCTTGATATTTATCAATGCAATGGATTCAGTCTAACGTACAACTTATCCTAAGTATAACTTTTCAGATACAGTCTAACGTACGACTCATTCTGACTTTCAACCTATCAAGGCAGATGGCATCTTTAAGCCCATCTCCAACAATACTTTGCCTGGATGGTATCTTTAAGCCCATCTCCAACAATACTTTTCCTGGATGGCATCTTTAAGCCCATCTGCGGAACAAGTCTCTGCATCAGCAAGGGCAAATTTCTTGGTATTCTAGTGTTCAATCCTCTTCCACCTTCAGATTCCGACAGGCACACAAGCCAATCTACATCCTCAGGTTTAAGAAGATTGAACAGGGGCAGCTGTCATACCCCAAAATTTGCCCTCATATATTTGAAAATGTTATTTTATTTCGAATAATTGACATAGAACAGTTGGTAAGGATTTGAGGTTAAAAGGTACAAGAGCGAGAAGTCCCGGGCTCGACTCCCACTTCTAACATTTTCCCTTTTACTTGCTTTTTAATTTTAGTTCTAACTTTATTTCACTTTATTCAAAAATCACAAAAATTGCATTTTTTATCATTTTAATTTTAATTTTTGTACTAATTAAATAGGCATTTTTTAAAATAAGCAATTTTAACTTTTTATACATTTTTAGTCAAAAAATCACCAAAAATCATAAAATATTCAAAAAATCCAAAAAAAGAAGTTTTTAATCTTATTTGTCCTATATTTTTAGGCGAATTAATTTAATTTTAGGTTTGTTAGCCTTGTTTTTAAAAAAAACCTTTTTGTTGCCTTTTCGCTCTCCTTTCAATTTTATCCTGCTTTTATTTTCGCGCTCAATTCTTCCTCTATATTGTAACTGCCCCAAAGCCTTGTAACAGCTAGGAGTTTCTATTATTTTGCCTCTATTCATCTGCAGGTGTTTATTGTAATAGATTTAGGTTTTTAATTTCCGCCTTTACTTTCTTGCCTTTATTTTTTTGCCCTACAGGTGTTTATTGTAATAGCGTAGGAAATTTTAATTCTGTCTTTATTTTTTATTTTTAACTGCGTGGTTAGTAATCCTAGGGAGTGCAAGCCTTGTTAAAATTAACCTAGTATCACTCTAATTACAAGATAAAATATCTGAACTTAGACTAGAATTAAGCCCTCAGTTCATAAATCATCATAAGATCATATGTCCGGGGGGTTCACCTAGACAAGAAATTCTGGAGTCCGGGGGGTTGGTTATACATAGGGAAGAGTTTAAGCACCCTACATATCCGTATTACTCTACAGGAACCTTCTCTGTGTCAATGTGATTGTGTTTGTTGCTTATTATTGGGTAAGTTTCTCCTTTGTGTTAGGAGAGAGAATTGAATTGAATTAAAAAGAAGACAGACAGACAAACTATTTTTGGTATTTTATTAGCTCGCTGAGATTCCTTGTGAACCTCATGCCTACATATCCCTAATGGAAGTCAGAGCTTTTTGTAGTTCGGAGAACTAATTAGGGAAATTAATTATTTTTTTTTTGGTTCCTTGCTTGAAGCTCAAGGTTGAAGCTTTAATTAAATCTCTGTTTACAGTAAAGAGACATGAAATTATCTTTACAGAGAGGTATTTCTATTATTCCACCACAAACATTTTAAAGTGACAGAAAAAGCTAAATTCATTTCATTAAGAGAGGGAGCCTACTTGGTTGATCAAGTATGACAGCCAACATGCCTCTTGAATGAAAGAAGGATTTTCATCCAAATTGGGGAAAGTGTACAGGTCTGAGTTTGTTTGCCTCAGAGCATGCCTTTCAAAGTCCTAAATGGGAGAATGTTTAAAATTGAAAATGAAATTGAAATTAAGATGTTTGTTTGTTTGAATGTGGTGAGATAGGAGAAAGATCTCTCTATAGAGATAAGCTATGTCTATCTACTGTATAAAAGATTTGATTTTTGCTGGCTTGTATGAGGCCCAAGCTTGAGGCTTTTGATTGATTGATTATTTTATTGACTCTGAGAGATAACTCCACTGGGGATGGACTTAAGCTAAGAAGTCTTTGTGTTCTGTACAAAGCCCAGAATTGAGGCTGACTCTAGCTGGAGAGCATTTATTTGATGGATTTTATTTGGTGTTCTGTACAAAGCCCAGAATTGTGGCTGACTCTTAATTGGGGAAGTCATCATTTCATGTCTTGTATGAAGCCCAAGGTTGAGGCTGACTCTTACTAAGGATAAACCAATAGAACCTAGACTCTGCTAAGGAAAATTAATGAAGATAAGGGTGACAGAGACTGTCCATGTCTCTCATTCCAAAAGGTGTACTCAATATGAGATTGAGGAAATCTTAGCTTGTTTAAAGTCTGGTTTAAAGAAATGGAAGAAACTCACCAGGATAGGCTAAGAGGTAACTAAAGACCTGTTCCTATGTTTATAAGAAACCTGATGGGTCCTTGTATACAAGCTCAAGAGGAAGCTGGAAATGCTTTTAAGAAGCCTGTGGGTCCTTGTACAAAGCCCAAGAGGAGGCTAATCGAGGGTCATCGAGGGTCCTTGTTATAACACAAGAGAAAGCTATGTAGTTTTGAACTTATTTTGGCTCTAAGCAAATGGGTAAGAGGTTTCACCGGGAATAATTCCTCTTGGGTGGATGTGTCCTATTTTGAGTTCTAAGGCTTTTTTCAAGATGTTTCACCGGGAATAATTCATCTTGAGGGTTTGAACTAAAAGATCTCTAAGTAGGAAAGAGCCTTCACCGGGAATACATTCTCAATCCTAGGCCATATTCCTATAATATATATATAAATAGTTTAACTGTCCTGAGTTTTACACTCAGACGTAGTTCTAAACAATATATAAACAGTTCTATATTTGACAGTAATTTAAATAAAGACTGTAAATTGAAAACTTGTAAAGCCTAACCTGGATGGAGTAGAGGCCTTTGAAGAAGTATATATAAAGCCTTACCAGCAATTTTATTGATAACAGTTGAATATTTATTATAAACAGTTAAAGGTTTTTGAAAATAGAAGAAGTGAAGATGGACATAGGTCACATAGGTATCTGAAGAGTTTCACCGGGAATAATGCCCTTCAAATACCAGAAGAATGTTTTGAAAACATAAAGAAGATTTTGTAAATACAGTTTTTGAAAACAAACTAAGAAAAGAAAAAGGTGTTGGGACTTACACTCTATTAGAGGCCCATTAAAAATGATTTACTGTTTATGAGAAACAGTTGAAGAGATTTGAAATGAAACAAGGTTTTGTTGTCTGAAAACCTTAGTCATCTGTTTAATTAAGGTTTGAAAACAGTTTTGATAATTGACAAAAGTCAACTTAATTAGGGTTTAGACAAAGTCTATACCTAATTAAGACCTACATGATTAGGGTTTTATCACAAAAATATTTACAAGAGATTAGGTTTTAAAAATCAAGAGAAAATTATATTTAAAGTATTTTAAAATACTTAAAAATATGTTATTTTAAACCCTAAAAATATATATCAAATAAATAATATTTTTGTGATTTTTAGGGTTATTCATAAAATAGATATATTAAATGAAAAGTGTGTGAAAAATGAAATGAAAATGATTTAATTTGATAGGTGAGTTAATTGGTTGAAATTGTGAAGAAAATTAAAGAAAATAGTGATAAAAAAGATGTTTTGGTCTCACCATGGTTTGAACCCACGCCCTTGCAATCAACTACTCAAAACAACACCACTGGGCCAACGCGCGCTTGGTGTCAAAGAAGTGACTCCATTTCAATACATATGTTATTCAAGTGCATAGAACAAAAAAGGAAATAAAATCAAAAGGTCTGGGGCGAGGGGGATTCGAACCCCAGACCTTGGGCATACGCTTCTCACAAACTCTCTTTACCACTAGGCTATAACGATGTAGTCGTTTATAAAACAACTTCCACTCAAAATAAAATAAAATCTAACCCTGGATTTGAATTTTGCGCGCCACCACCATTGTCATCTTCAACCTCTAGCTTTTGGATTTTTGAATTTCCAGATCTCTCAATTCACAACCAATGACCAAAGTGTAAACAACAAAATTGTTCTAAATTCACTCACGATTCCAGATATATAATTAACATGAATTTATATTAACTATATCTACTGAATTAAACAAAATACGTGAAGAATCCTAAAATTCAAAAATAAAATTAAATGATGATGCTGATGAATAAATGCATGAGAGTAGAGGGCTTTTGATCCTCTAATGACACTAAATGAACTAGTATCGAGCTTTATCAAAATAGGTACGTGAATTAAAGAGGTGGAGTTCAAAAACTTACCTCTGAAACTGAAGGTCGTGAGGATGATGGGGAGCACCTGGGCTTGTATGAATGATCCCAAAAGCTTCCTTGGAACTCAGTGATGCTAACTGAATACTTATTGCACCTTGAATGCTTCAGTATTGTTCTACCCGACCCCTTCTTGTTGAGCTTCAAGTGAGAATGGAAAGTAGTGATTCTGCACTTACAGATAGGCTGCGACCATCTGAATAGCTTCAATGCATCCTAAGGAACATGTTTGGATGCTTAGACTTGCTTGACACCCTTTGAATTATGCTACAGACCTCCAACTGCTCGAGCTTCAAAATGAAAGTGGCTATGGTGTTCCTCCACTTACAGAAGTGATCCAGTTGCTTGGATCACCTCTAATGAACCTCTTTGAGATGTTAGAATGCTTACTTCTCAAAGAAGAGCTCTGGTTTGAAGAAATCGATTCTTCTTGCCAAAGAACTTTGAAAAACCATAAGCATGAGAGAGAGAAGGAGAAAGCAAGGAATTGAGTTGCTTTGGTGTGTTTAATACTGAGGTATGCACTTGTATTTATAGGCAAAATGTTCAGAGCAAATGGAGATGGTAAGCTTGCTTAGTGAAGTGAGTTTGGTTTCTTGGCCATGAAGGAATTCATAGAATATTCCAAGTGCAATGATGAGCTCTTTGATACCACTCCCTAGCCATCGGTTTTGCTTGATCTTAGGGGACAATTCTGATGCAGAAGTGAGCTCCAATTGGTTGGGAAGAGATTCCTTTGGTGATTCATCTATTTGCCATAAATTCCCAAATGTAATCATTACATAATCACATGCCTTTGTTTTTTGGGAATATTCTTCAATCCTTATGCAATGATGAAAATGGATGTATGGTATGCTTGCAAATGTATTATGGGTCGTGTAACATCATTTAGGGAAGCCATTTGCACAAAATTGCAAAGTTTCAAATTGTACATGACCTATAATTTTACTCCATGAGGCCAACTTTGAACAAGCATAACTCCTAGCTCAAAATGAATTTGGAGGAGGTTGAGCACAATTTGGAAATCCCTAAACATTTACTTCAATTCATTAGTTTGGGGTTTCTTCAGAATCATTTGGGAAAATTGTGAAAAATGAGCCTAAAGTTGGAAGAAAACTAGGTCAAAAACACTTAGAAAAATTTCTAAGTTTTTAAGGCCTATAACTTCCAAAACCTAAATCTCTCAAATGATTGATCTTTTGAAAAAAGTTGCTATGTAAGATGTTGTTTTATTTTGCAAGATCTACAACTTTCATGTTGGAAGTTTTTTGAGTTGTGTAGGTGAAATTTTGAGTTCCCATAATGCCCTTAAAAACCCTAATTCCTGACTTTTTGATCCATGATGAATTTTCTTGAATTTCTTTTGCCAAATGACTCTAATAATCATATATTGATGATATTGATCTTAAAAAGTCATGGTTTGGCCAAAATCCTAAAAGTCAAAGATAATCTTGTACAGTTGACTTTTTCCTGATGAAGTGAAATCTTGGACTTTTGTGATGAATCAAGTTCTCTTCCTCAAATGGGTGATGTGAATGGATTATATTGAGGTAATGGAAGTTCTTGAACCATGTTTTGAGTTTTGGATCCATATCCTGATTAAAAGTCAACTGCCCAGGTAAATTAGGTTAAAAACCCTAATTGTCGACCAGATGAAATTGATGACTGTAGATCTTGAATTGAAGTGTAATGTCCAATGGATAATGTCATATGAACCAATTGAAGATATTGGAACCAATTGATAGATGTCCTGGAGCTTTTTAAGATTTCCCAAATGTGATCCCTGATTACAGTCCCTGATGGACTCAAAACCCTATATTAGTGAACTAAGCAAACTTGGGCCCAGATGATTGGGTGTGTAATCAATCATAGGTGAATAGAATGAAGCTTTTTGAGTCCTATGATTGTATTAGAGAATAATCCTTTTATTGATTGATCCTTTGCCTGAGCTCTTTTGTTTCTGAACATCCTTGATTAAGCACCAGATGAACAAGTGATTGTTCTGCGTATCTGTTTTGATTCTGATGAAAAGCCTGAAAGTATGACATCTCAGGGGGGTCAAAATTAGGGTATGACACACACTACTAAAATGCACCTGAAAAAGATAAGATGATTGGGGTGAGGTTACTAAATCTCAGTGAGTTCGCCTATCTTACGGGTTCACTCGGTCCTACAAGGTACATGCAATCAAACGGATCCGCCGTGGATCCGGGGTTTTCCTCACGGCCAGGTACAAATACACAACAAGGACAATATCACCATTGGAAGTCCCGTGACTAACCAATGAGATATCAACAAACACACAAACAACACACAAGTATGTTGTTGCTAGTACAACCATGTCACCATGATTGTACCAGCCCACCGGCGAGGACCTAATGATATTGCCTATGTGGCATCACTAGGGGTGAATGAACAAGTGATCTTACCAACATGGTATCACCATCTCACCGTACCAACATCCGATGTTTTTCTGCTGGAGGAAATGCTTACACAGTACACGATGAGTATACACCAGATCACTCCCATCGATGTACCAGCACTTCCCTAGTACCACGATAAGTATACACCAGATCACTCCCATCGAGTACCCACATATCTCACACCGATCAATGAGTATACACCAGATCACTCCAATTGAAGTCGATGAATGTGCCCAGCTATCCCTTCCCACCAATGAGTATACACCAAATCACTCCCATTGAGTGGAGGGGGATATAACGATGACGACATACGCAATGAGTATACACAAGATCACTCTCATTGCGTATTCGTTAATGCATAAAAATCACATCATACATGATGAGTATACACTATATCACTCCCATTAAGTATGCATATAATCATCCGAAAGTTTGATCAGAACAAACATAAATCAAGTGATCATTGTCACACACATATCATCAGGCCATCACACAGGCAACACATCCGAGTGTTTAACCGAAACAAACGAAAACATAATAGGATCATCATATAGCATATCAATATAATGCATCAATCAATAATCCGCATATTGTGAATTCAACACATCCATGATCATATACAACATAACATGTTCAAATACCAGCTAAACAAGTTTCAGACGACTAAGGAGGCATTCGGTTCCCTATACGGAACGGAACTGCTCACGGGGGAAATAGTAACATAAAACTTCACCCGAAAAGGCTCACTAAGAGGGGTTCCAATATTATTAAATCAAACATTCTGGTTTGGGGACCAATTTTATTAGATAGTACATCTAACTAGCTTTCCAACGATATAAACTTTGCGCAATTCCGATACCCGAGGCGAAAGTTGTGAATTTCCGAAGTTTTGTAATTTTTCCTTTTTAACCCAGTGTAACGGGTTACGCCAAATCCGTAACTGGTTATGGGCACGAAAAATAGCCTAGAATTGCATTTTTAACAGTGTAACCGGTTACACAAAAACCCGTAACCAATTACACTGTAGCAGAAGGTATTTTTCTGCATTTTGAAGGTTCCAAACCAAATCCTACTCCAATCCAAACACCTATAACATCTCAATAGTATATCAAGTCAAATTCTAACATGTAGTAATGATCTAGGCCATACATTATCATCATAGAAACACATTTCTATCATTCAACCAAACATGCAAAAATTTCAATCTCCCCAAAATCCCAAAACATGCATCTTCCCTAATTCAAACCCCAAGTTCCTATCTATGGTACTCACCTTGCATCAATAGAGGTATAATTGATAGCCATGCTGCACTTGAGCTTCCATTTTGATCAAAGTTTCACTTCCAACAAGGTCAAACCCGTAGCCCACTTTCACACACTTTCAGCAAGGATCACCCAACTTCAAACTCGTTTTTCTCCATCAATAAACAAGCTATGAGCATGAAACATATATGCAAATTGAAGAGAAATTTGTAAGCTTTCCAACAAGACCAGAATCGTTATAATCGGAGTTATGAGCAAGAAGTTATGACCTGTTTCGTGAGTGCTGTCCATGGTGTACAAAAATGGAGATATGAACTTCTTTGTCCTTTTGCTCATAAGCTCTTCCTCTCTCTTTCCTTCATAAAATTGGTTTATATGACTCTACCACCAAACATGACCTTATGTTCCCATGCAACTAGAAACCAATGTCCATTATGCTCTCTAACTATGCAATAATTACCAAGATGCCACCTTGTTGGATTCTAACTAATCCACTTACTCTCCTAGTAATCCTTCTTAGATTAATATGGAATAAGATCAATATATCCACTAACTTCCATTTAACCAATTAGATGATAATTACCGGTGTCGAAGAATCGAGGTATTACATAGAGGATTCTATTTGTGACAGAATTTCTGTTTTATCCCATGAGTGCAGTTTGGTCCCATGGTTGGAACCAGACTCCTCCCCGTTTAATTATGCGTATCTGTCAATGGTATGTGATGCTTTTAAGCATTAGATTTCAGTATTCCCATTTGATTATTCACAATTGCGAATTATGCATAACTTTATATGTGTCAGTGCAATTACTCTTGTTTGTTCCTCTATGCTTATATGAATGCAATACAACTTTATATGATGAATCATGGCTGTTTACTAATACCCGTTGCTTCGGATAAACATTCGGGGCTGATTGTATTGTGTGATCTCGACATCATGTCGTGCTTGAGTATGCTTGAATCGAAGCGGGCCATGACTAGATTGGGATGTGACTCCGGCTATGTAGTCATTTGAGACATCCCGGGCTTTGTGGTCCATGGAACAGCTGATCATGAGATCAAATGGCTCACACCTAAGCTACCATTGCAGTGTGCTTGTGAGGGTCGCAGGGCATTATACTCATTTGGCGTTAACAAACTTGTGTTCTAGGTATGGTGGGGTTATGTGGCTACGTAGGCTAATACATAATCGGTAACTCACCTCTAGTGAAGTCAAGTAGACTAACACTAGGCTTTCGCCCGATGGGCTCATGCGTCAAGGTGGCGTTTTGTACTCGGCGTAACTCACTTGCGTGAAGAATGTTAATGGGACAATGACGCCAATTAGGCTAAGGTCATCTCGCGGCCACTTAGGCTGCTGCGAACATGTTTAACCGTCTTGCAGTGTGCTTGTACAAGTCTCTTGACAATAGGCATGAGTGTAACTCATCGAGGGTGTGTATGTTCTATAATCTATGTCGAGGCGTTAACGCGCTTCTGGATTCCTCGTATATGGATGCGGGTTTGCATACTTGTTTGGTTATGACTGTGTGTTTGTTAAGATGAGTCCAATGGTGGATGAATCATTGGTTTATCCCGTATTTGTACCGGATGTAAGGACAACTCCGAATCAATGGTGGATTCGTTTCTTGATGTATGTACCCTGTAGAACCGAGTGGACACATAGGATAGGTGGACTCAGTGAGATTTAGTAATCTCACCCCAATCATCTTGTATTTTTCAGGTGCAGTTTATAAGTGTCTGATTAGTAGCAGGTTTGGATTTGAAGACTTAGAAGTGGTGATGACTCGAAGACCTTGTTCGCTCTCATTTCCGCTGTGCAGATCCATTGAAGACACATATTTTATAACTCTGAGTAGAATCTCATGATGTATTTTATATGGATCATCTTGTAACTTTAGCTTTTGTATGTACTCAGTATCAATTTAACGTTTCATGCATAATATAGTAATTAGTTATGTATGGGGTGTTACACACACACACACACACACACACACACACACACACACACACACATATATATATATATATATATATATATATATATATATATATATATATATATGTGGGAGCATATCAAGTGAGAGCATTTTATAATGAGAGATGAGAGGAACAAATATGAACCATTGAATTCATCAAGAGAGACAATGTTAATACATTAATGTGGCTATTAATTTCTCTCTCTTGATAAATTCAATGGTTGATATTTATTTCTCTCATCTCTCATTATAAAATGCTCTCACTTGATATGTGTGTGTGTGTGTTTGTGTGTGTGTGTGACGTTTTGACTAATATTATTCTAGATGAATAATATTTAAGTTATTACAGTCTTTTCAAAAATTACATTATCATGTTATTAAGAATAGGAGTTTAAGAAAATTATTATTTTTTTTAAATAATAAGAGCTAATAAAGTAAATATTAAAATTTTCATAATAAAAGTGACAATGGCAAGTAATAAAATTTCGAATGATAAAAATTAAAGGGAAATTTGTATAGATAGTAGTTAGGGGTGGCAAAACGGGTCGTGGCCCGTCGGGGCGGCCCGCGCACCCGCCAAAAAATGGCGGGTTGGGTTGGGATTTTAGGCCAGCCGCCCGCCGAAGGCCGCCGCTCGCCAAACCCTGCTCCTCCTTCAAAACTCACTCTTTTGTTAGTTAATTCTAGTAATTGCAATTCTTGATGGTTTATTTATACATTTATTTATAAATATATGTAATATTTTTTTAAGTACACTTGTTAAAAAGTTGCTTTTATAAAAAATTATTTTAAAAAATAAGTGAAAAGTTTAATTAAAAGGTAAAAAAAGCCTATTAATCTATTAAAAAAATATAAATAAAAATAGGCGGGTAAGTCCGCCGCCCGCCAACCCGCCATCTTGGTGGGGCGGGCATGACTGTTATGCCCATTTTACTTGGCGGACATGCTCGCCCCGCTCGTTTTTTGGCGGGCATAGAAGGGGCGAGCGGCGGATGGTGCGGGCTGTCGCACGCTCGCGAAAAATGAACAGAGTCGCCACCAATATATTTATCCCATAAGGGAAAGGAATATTAGGAAACCTAAAAAAGGATAAGAACAGGGTCTTGCGACTAGAGAATCAAGGTACGGGAGTCGGTTACGCAAGGGGAAGGTATTAGCACCCCTCGCGCCCATCGTACTCGATGGTATCCACCTATGCTTGTTTCTATCTAAAGGGTGTGTACTATGTCTACGTCTAAATCCTAAATGCGAATGCATGCAAAAAGAAATACGGGGAAAAGAAGGAATATTTACAAGTGTGCTCGTTCAAGCCCCGCGACTTGATGCCTACGTATCCTTTTCAGGAATCAGAGCGCCGTAGTTCGGCTCCAGATTTTCTGTTTGTTTTTGTGTTTTTTAGTTGGGCGGAGTTAACGCTCGCGCTCTTGCATAAGGGATCGACCTAGGATGCAATGGAGCGGAAATAATGGTGCCCTTAAGAAAAGAGATGAGAGAGAGATTGAGTGTTTCGAGGAAATCCCTAAAGCAAGGGAAACTCGAGTTACTCTATGGTTTGTGTTTTTAGAAGTGGGAACTTACGCCCGAATGGAACCCTAAAGCAAGGGAGATCCAAGCACTCGAACATTCCCTAAAGCAAGGGATGTTCAAGCTTCCATTCCCTTTTTAAGAATTTTCACTTTGATTATTAGTGTTTTAAGTATTTTCTTTGTATTTTTTAAAGGGGATTTTATTCAAGTATTTATTAGATGTTTTATATTGTAAAAGAAAAAGAAACTAGCCTAAGTAAACTAGCCTAATATGAAGGGAATTTCTACCTAATGTTATCATGGTTTCTACCTAAGGTTAGGAATAAAAGAAACATGAAAAATTAAGCAAAAAGTGGAGTATATGAAAATAGCATAAGAGCATGAAATAGAACAAGTCAAAATATAGCACAAAAGTGAATTAAAAGTACTATTATTTTTATGGTTTTTATGAAAGAAATGAGTTCAAAAAGATTCATGTCAAAATTAACCTAACATCCACTTATTTTTATGAGTTTTTTAATATGAAAAATGTCAATTAAAGGGACCAAGATTAATTCCTAAAAATGATCTAAAAGTCTAACAAATTTATTGATTTTATTGTTTTTAATCACTAAGAAAAATAATAAGAAAAAAAAAACATGTAAAAAATCTAAATCTTAATACTAAATGGTGTAAGTCAGGGGGTGAGAAATTGAAATACATGGTGTGAGTAGCAACTGGGCGCATGGCCCATAGAGTCTGGCCCAGAAGGCTTTTTATTTCATATGGATAGGGGTGCAAACTGATAACAGTGGTGCATATAGCAGTATGGGCGCAAGGCCCGGTCAGATCAAGGCCCAAGGGGCGTTTTGCAGAATTTCTTAGTGCCAGAAATGGCGTGGGCCTCAAGAGGGGTGTAATTAAGACTTCGTATGGCCCATGGTTGAATTTGTATTGATCCATTTCACTATTAAAATAATTAAAAGAAAAATAAAACAAAAAGGCAAAAAGGGCTCGTTGTGACGTTTCAGTTTCTACCTCACTCCCTCTCCTTCGTTCTTATCCCTCACTCTCTTAAACAGAACTTCTCACCGGAAATCGCTCCGCCGTGCCGGAGGCGGCGGAGCTCGACCGAATGCGAAATCAGAACACTCAACCACACCTACTTCCTTTCCTCTCTTCGAATCATTAACTCCTTTTCACCGATTCAAGTTCACACTCCCCTAATCGGACCAACCAGCGAACCCTAGATCTATAGCGAAATCAAATCGACGGCTAATGGCTACGAATCATAGATCAAGATCATGGGGGAAATGCTCAGAAGACCGCAATCTAACATATAGCTTCGAGAATATTGAAGAAAGGTCAAGGAACTACTTACCTTCCGGAGTAACTCCGATGAATCTCCGACGGCTGGACTTGGCGAAATAAACGCGTCGGAGAACTTCAATTAAGGTAATCTTTTCGCTCTTCTCCTTCTTCTCTTCGTCTTCTGTTCTTCTTCTTTTCGTATGCTTTGCGATGCCGACGTCCTTGTGCTGTTGTTGTTGAGCAGAGTTGATGATGGTGAATATCGACGCGTGATTGTTGAAGAGCTCTTGAAGGTTTTGCAGTTGATGATTCGTTGAAGAACGGATACGAGGATGATGAAGAGTTGATTCGAAGATGATGAATTGAGAAAAATGGTGAAGTGTGGGGTGAGTTGCAGAGGGAGGTGGTCGAGAGTTTGAAGGTTGTGAAGAAGTGAAGAAGAATGAAGATGAAGTTGATTGTGGAGGAGAATGGAGATGAAGGTGGTGAAAAATGAATGTGAAGTGAACGTGAAGTTTGAAATATGGAGGGAAGTCTTGTTATATAGAGGTTGAGAGGGAAAAGTCAGTTGAGGGAGGAGAGATTATGGCCCTTGGATTGAGTTTCGGTTATGAGATTGGAGGGCCGAGATCGAGTCTCCTATAAGGTTAGTTATCCAGTGATTTTTCTGTTGAATCCCTCTCCTCCTTTTCTGTTATCTGTTATCTAATTCTGTTAGTAATTCTGTTAGGTAGTTAGAATCAGTTACAAACTGTTTGGGAAAAAGTTAGTTACGAGTTTCTGTTTTTGAATGAATGGTGTAGCTTCTGTTATGCGACCTCACAAGTTGGTTAGAGGTTCAATTAATCCCATCCTTTGAATTTCCGAGTTCAGTTAGAAAATGGATGGAGGAGATTAGGCTGTTAGTCATTATGTCTTCTTTGTTTTATGTAGGATTGGGACTGGTGTAAATTATGAATGCATTTGGGTGAACAAAACTTGATGCCTTTGATTCTCTTTTTTTTTTTGTTTATTGCTGAACCGAAATGTAATCCGTATGGGACTTTTCTGACTTGTTTTATCCTGCTGCGAGTTGAGCTCAATGTGTATAGGTCTCTTTTTATCGGTTGCCATCATGGTACAGTGCTGAACCTGATTTGTGTTGGTTTAAAGAGCTGACTCTGTTTCTTTTCTCTGCAGGGTGGGTAGTTTGTATGGTATATGGCTGCAGCAGGTTTTGAGTTTGCAGGTCTTCTTCTGGTACAAACTTAGCTTTGGATCACCTGATTTTAGTGAACCGCCTAGGAGTAACTTTTCGGCTCGAATCTGTTTTATTTTGTTGGTGAATTTTGGTTATGCTGCAGTGAAGATGTTTGGAAAGCACATCATGGCTTGAAACTTTGGCAGGAGGTTTAATTCGATTTTTTGAAGGATAAAATGTTGCAAGTCTCTTGATGTAATTTTTGTATGGAGCTTGAATTTGGATGTAAGAACATGATTTTTTTTGTAATGGATTTTGATGAATATTGTAAGGATAATTTTTGTAATATGTGTATGGACTTGATTCTTGGACAGGAATAGAATGTAGACTCTTTTTTTTGTGAATATTATGTAGCATGAATTGGACTTGTGTAATGGAATTTGACATGGTTACTTTGAATCGGAATTTGATAGTATGATTCGAACACTTGAATGATGATTGGTGTTCACATGACTTAAGCTTGAAATTTGGACGATAATGAGTAGAAAAATGTATGGATCTTGAACGAATGGTTGAATGAATTTGAATAGAATTGCACCAACGCCTAACAAATCTTTTTGATGCATGCCTCAGTCTTGTAACGTGAATACCAAGCACTTTCGATTACTCTCTTTTTATAAACTCAAGTCCACTTAATAAATCTTCACTTCCAAATTTCAATGGCAAGTCTTAAATCATTAATTCTTGAAATCTTAATTAACTTGCAATTGAAGTACTAAGTACATGATGCGAGCCAAAAGTTGTTTGATCAAGATAAATGAACAAGTCAACCTCTCATGCCATTTCCCTTGTATTTCAACCCACCACAACAATAATGCCTTGAGGAATTCTTGAAGAAGATAAGAATCGAAGCGCATAAGAACGTGTCGACACGAAATCCGATGAATCTCAGTCGAATTTAACGATTGCAGACGCCACATATAAAACCCATATTCCTCTTGCCCCTGGTGAATCTTCATAGAGGAAAACCTTGTAGCTTTAGGAGAAAGAAGCACACAATGAATTACCATATAAAACCCTAGCTTCCAAGATCCTTGATCCAATGCCAGATTTATTGATTAATGGTGCATGATCTATGTTAATGCCCTAATGGAAAGATGCTGATGAAATGCAAGTATATAAGCCAGTTAGAAATTAAAGGGTAGGACAAATTTGGGGTATGACATGGGCGGCCCGTTTTGCCACCCCTAGTAGTAGTATATGAATAAAATTCCCATTTTACTTGGCGGACATGCTCGCCCCGCTCGCTTTTTGGCGGGCATAAGGCGGGGCGGGCAGCAGGTGGTGTGGGCGGCCCGTTTTGCCACCCCTAGTAGTAGTATATGAATAAAATTTAAAAATTAAATAATCAAGAGTAAATTATTTTTCAATATTCCAAAGATTTAATTTAAATGACACTTTTTCAGCTATTATTTTATAGAGACACTATTCAATTTTTTGATATAGAATTAAAATAGATAATGAAAAAAAAAATTGAAAATTAAATTATTATTTTTTATTATTATTAAATAAATAAATTTATTAAAATTAATTAATGTTTTTAGATACTAAAATAAGAGCTATTATGGTTAGAATAAAATATTTCCTACCAAAAAAAGAGTTCCAAGTAATGCAAAAGAGGATTTTTATATATGAACATTTTTTTCATTTTTATTTTAAATAACTATAAAATAAAATAATTTTCTTAATTTAATTTATTATCGTATTAAGAATAAAAGTTTAAATAATGAATAGTTTTTATATATAATAAAATGGAATGTGTTAAAGTGATAATTGAAGATCTTACATTGCAAAAATAATAAAAAAAGTAATAAATTTAAAAATGTGAAATTAAAAATGATATATGAATGGATAATATACAAAAAAATTACTATAAAATACATTAAAACATTATTTTCCAATATTGCAAGGAGATATTTCTATAAGGAAACTTTTATTATGTAAGATTTTATATTGATAGTTGGTTCCTTTTTGTTATAAATAAATCATTAAAATTAATGAAAAATTATTTTTTAAAGTTACTTTGATAATTTTGAAAGTTACTCGTATGAAAAATATTTTTAAAAGTTAGTCTATTAAATTATTAAGAATAAAGATTTATATAAACAAATTATTTTCTAAACTATTACAAATGAGCTAATAAGGTTAAAATTAACGATATCATTTTAAAATACAAAAATGAAAAGTTATTTAATTTGAAAAGGCATATATTGATACAATTTATAACCATATATAAAATTTAAATAGTAATTAGAGCTTTCTATAAAACAATATATAAATAATAGATAAAATTTAAATATTGGCGACTAAACATATAAGTTATAATTTAACATCATAAGCAAACAATAACTTCTATATATTTCCTCCATTTTTAATTATAAGTAAAGGAAAAAACTTCGTTGGATTGAACATGAAAGGGGGGAAATGTGCGCTGCTAGGGTTTCATCTTGTTTAATTTCCGGTTCATCTTTTGCTTCTCTATTTGTCTGATTCTTCGATTCCATGAATCATTTTTCTCTTTTTCCAGAATTAACACCTGCGGCTGTTTCTTTTGGCTCAGGAACTTCGTCAGGTACAAACGCAAAGGTTCAAGATATTCCGCAGAAGAAATCCTTCATTCAAGCTCTCAATGGGGTGTGTGATATCCCTACCTCTCAACTTCCACAACCTATTATCAAGGGGAATAGGTTGTCAATCACAATTCCAGAAGAGGAATACAAAGCAGTTCTTAAAGATTGCAAAAATAATCCTCATGGACGAATCCTTTGACCCAAAGGAATTGCTCCTCTCATAGTTTTAGAGATTCGTGAAAAACTATCTAAGTGCTAGGCTGATATCAAAAACAGGGGAGTGCCCTCTTTAGGCAAAGGATACTTGGAGTTTATGTTCTTGAATGCAGAGGATATGAGACGTGTTAGAGCTGTTGGTTCTATAAACCTTAACCATGGTTCTTTGAGACCGTTTGCTTGGACTAGGGATTTTAATCCTTCGGCTCAGCATAATACCTCTTCTCAGGTGTGGGTGATATTTTTTGGGCTCATTTTTTGGGCTCTCGCAAGAGTATTGGAGGCCTCGGATTTTGTTCGCGATTACTAGCAGCGTTGGTAATCCGATATGTATTGATGCTTCTGCGGCGAAATTCAGAGTGGACCATACCTTCAGACATTTTGTTCGTGTGTTAGTGGAGATGGATCTAACGCAACCTCTAAGTTACAATGTGTTGGTAGAGAGGGAGGGATTTGCGTTTTTCCCTGATATTGAGTAGAAAATATCCCAGAATTCTGCTCTCACTGCAAGAAGTCGGGGCATAGCTTGAATAAATGTAAAATTCTGAACAAAGGGCAGAACTCCATTGCTTTTATTCAAAAAACCTATCAGGAGTTGAAGAAAGTGGCAGCTGTCTTAGAACCAATTAAGGTAGTTGTTGATACGGTTAATCTAGAAAATTTAAATGTTGGTAATGTTTATAGTCAGCAGGTGCAGAATGATGCTTCACAGGAAAGGGCTGTCATTCCTAATTTTATTTCTCATCCTTCAGATGACTCGGAATCTCCCCCATCGGATTTTGTGGAGGCCACGGGCAAGGAAATTATTAATGTAGGGAATGTCGATTATGATAAGGCATTGGTAGCTATGAACTTTTTAAGAAACTCCTGGGACACTTTGGTAGAAGAGGAAGTTGTGGAAGATTCACAAGATATTGTTCATAACAGTGACAGTAGAACCTTCTCCAAAGCTATTTCCAATCTTAAGAAGAAACAAAAGCACCCAAACTTGAATCAAAAGTATGGTACTAGGTCCCAAACGGGCCTTAAGAATTTAACCTTATGAAGAGCCTTTATTGGAATATACGGGGCATCGCCAATCTCCCATCAAGATTAGCTCTTAAGAGGTTGTTGCATCTGCACAATCCTCATTTTCTTTTTATTGTTGAGCCTAAAATTGCCTTTGACAAAGTTCCTGGTAATTGGTTTCACCACCTGGGTTTTAAGTTATTTTCTTTTAATATCTCTCCCTTACCATCTCTTTGGTGCTTTTTTAAAAGAGATATTGATCCAACTATTCTGGAGGTTACAGATCAGTTTGTTGCTTTCAATTTCGTTTTGGATAATAAGACGTTAGCTTCTGCGGAAATTTATGCCTCGAATAATTTATTTAAAAGGAAGCTTCTTTAGGAAGACCTCAGTTCTCTGCAAACCAGACATCTTCTTCCTTGGACATTTTTGGTGGATTTAAATGCTATCGTTGGTGCTCATGAACACCAAGGAAGGCTGCCTCCAACGAAGGGTCCTATGAACGATTTTAATTCGTGGAATGATTCGAATCACTTAATCCATGTTCCTACCCAAGGATCCTTTTTTACTTGGTCTAATAAAAAATATTTCCCCCATTTCATTGAGAGACGGCTGGATCGTGTGGTTTTTAATCATTCTTGGTTGAATATTTATATTAGCACCTTAGTTTGTAATCTTGCTAAATTGCGATCGGATCACTTTCCTATTCTTTTGGAGTTCTTTGTCAGTCCCGTAAAGGTGGGATCTAAATTCTGTTTCCTCAAGGCTTGGACGTTGCATTTGGAGTGCAAGAAGATTGTTGTTGACTGTTGGAATGAAAGAGTGGCGGGTTGCCCTCTTGTAGTTCTTGGTAGAAAGTTGCAGATGTTGAAAAAAGAGCTTAAGATTTGGAATCACACTGGTTTTGGTAATGTTACTCAGAATGTGCTGCTGGCTGAAGCTCATCTTATTCGGATTCAAGAAAACTCATTGGTGGACAATGGTGATTTTAACAGATTGGAGAAAGAAGCCCAAGATAAGCTTTCTCTTGCATTGGACATTGAGGAATGTTTTTGGAGAGAAAAGGCGAAGATAAAGTGGCATATTGAGGGGGACCGTAACACGATTTTCTTTCATCGTATTTCCAAAATTTGAAACGCTGTCAAGCCTATCTTAATTCTGAGAAATGGAGAGGAGGTGATTTCGGAGCCGGATCGAATTGTAGCGCATACTGTGGATTATTACAAGAACCTTTTTGCTAACAATGTTTCTATTTTGCATGATCTTTCTTTGGTGGAGAATAATATCCCGTGTATGGTAACTGATGTGATGAATACGATGCTCACGTTACTTCCGTCTTTAGAAGAAATTAAAGCTACTTTGTTTTCTTTAAATAACGATAGCGCGCCAGGTACGGACGAAATTGGAGCAGTCTTTTATCAAGCTTTTTGGGAGATAATTATGAATGAAGTTTCGGCTGCTGGTTTTCAATTCTTTTCTACAGGGTGGCTTCCCAAAGTGTTCAATTCTAATGTGTTAGTGCTTATTCCCTAAACGGATAGCGCTAACTCTTTAGATCTTTTTCGGCCAATTGCTTTATCGAATTTCAAATACAAGATTATAACTAAAATTATTGTTGCGAGGATTGCTTCGATTATGCCTCATCTTGTGTCGCAAGAGCACCGAGGTTTCATTCAAGGAAGAAAAATAAAAGATTGTATTGCTCTTGCTTCGGAAGCGTATAATCTCATGGACTCCAAATATTGGTGCGGTAATGTGGCGCTCAAAGTGGATATTTCGAAGGCTTTTGACACGCTTAATTGGCAGTTTCTTCTCAAAGTTTTGAAGCAGTTTGGTTTTAATGATACTTTCTATCAGTGGATTAATAGTATTCTGCATTCTGCCTGGATGCCGGGGTCGATTAATGGAGCACTTCATGGTTTCTTTAACTGTTCGAGGGGGGTTTGTCAAGAGGATCTGCTTTCTCCCCTTCTTTTCTGTCTTGCTGAGGATGTTCTCAGTAGGCAAACTATTGATGCGGTTGAATCTGGCTCTCTATCTCTGATCAGGGGGCTGAGAAATATTCTGGTTCCCTCCCATATCTTATACGCAGACGACGTGCTCATTTTCTGTAAAGGTGGCATTACCAATCTCAACAAGCTGGTCTCGATCTTTCAATCTCATGCGGATGTCTCCGGGAAAATTGTTAATTGTAGCAAATCTTTTATCTATGGAGGAGCCATGTCGCTCTCTCGGATGAATATCTTAGCTTCTCTGTCTGGTTTCAAGGTGAGGCTCTCTCACTTTGTTTATCTTGGTGTCCCCATTTTTAAAGGTAAACCTCGAGCTTCGTTCCTTCTTCCTATTGCGGATAGAATTATTCTCAAGCTTGCGTCTTGGAAAGGATATCTTCTTTCCTATGCGGGTAGGGTGAAGTTGGTCAAATCCTTGATTCAAAGTATGCTCATTCATTCAATGTTTGTTTATGCATGGCCGGTGTCGCTGTTACGGTATATTGAAAAAGCTGCTCGTAATTTCATTTGCAGTGGAGATGTTTCTAAAAGAAAAATTGTCACGGTGACCTGGAAAAAACTCTGCAAGTCGTATATCGATCTGAATGCAGCTACTAATCTGAAGTTACCTGGGAGTTTTTGAATCCTGAGGATCCTTGGGCTGTTTTAGGTGGAGGTCGTGCTTTGAGGAATGTCAAGGGTATCTCTCATCATATTTTTTCCTCGGTTTGGTCTAGCATAAAGGCAGAGCTTCCTATTATTTGTGATAATTCCTCTTGGCTGATTGGTAAGGGCGCCTCCGTTTGTTTTTGGTTCGATGCTTGGTGTGGTTCGCCGTTGTATTTAGAAATGGGCAGTAACGTGGTTTCTGAAGACCTTTTTGTGAGTTCTGTTATTCTGAACAGATGTTGGAACTTTCAGAATCTCAACATCCCTCTTGCCATTCAAATTAGAATTTCCAATTATCATATTCTGTTTGACCTTCGTCCGGATAAGCGTGTCTGGAACTTCTTCTCTTCGGGAGATCTTTCTCTTAAAGATGCGTATGATTTCAAGCGCTCTCATGGAGCAGGTTCTGCTTGGTGGGGCTGGATTTGGGAAAAAGAAATACTGTCGTCGAAGTCTTTCTTTGTCTGGCGTCTTTTGTATGGCAAAATTTCTACCGATGAGCAGCTGGCTCATAGATCCAATGCCTTTCCCTCTATGTGCAGCCTTTGTTCTAAGGCGGAGGAGGATTCTTCTTATATTTTCTTCGCTTGAGACTTCGCTTCAAAACTGTGGCGCTGTTTGGGGTCGGCTTTGAAATTGAATTTTTCTATTTCCAATTGGGGAGATATTTGGAGAGGCGTGTTGTAGAACTGGAATGCGCAATGTCAGCTCGCTTTCAAAGTTGCGGTGATTTTTTTGCTCAATGCTATTTGGTTTGCTCACAATAATTTTAGATTCGGAGATACCCGTTTTTCCCTTGCCACAACTATTGCTGGTATTGTTTCTGCATGTTGTTTGGCAGGAAAAAATTTTAGTTCTCTAGATTTCATTAATATGCAGGAGTTTGAGATTTTGAGGAACTTCAAAATCAAGATTCAGCCTCCTTCTGCGCCTCGTATTGTGGAAGTTATTCATAAGTTATTTGGAACCCCCCTCCGAGGAGTTGGATCAAATTCAATTGCGATGGTGCATCTCTTGGCAATCCGGGCCCTTCGGCTTGTGGCGGTATTGCTAGAGATAATGAGGGTAGATTTCTTGAAGCTTTTGTGAATTTTATTGGTATGTCTAACACTCTCATTGCCGAACTCACCGTTGCTATGTTAGCTATTGAGTTCGCCCATGAGAAGGGTTGGAGGAATATTTGGTTATATTCGGATTCTTTAGCGGTGATTCGGGATTTCTCCCCACCTTTTAAGGTACCTTGGATTATCAGTAACATATGGGCGAATTGTGTTAATATCTTAGATAGTATGACTTTTGTGGCTTCTCATATTTTTACAGAAGGAAACAATTGTGCTGATTCGCTGGCGAATATAGGTCTGACGGTTTCTTCTTACACTAACTAAAGTTGTATTCCTCCTTTTTTGAGGGCAGATTTTGTAAAGAATAGGCTAGGATTGCCATTCTTTAGATTCATTTCGCCTTGAGAGGGTTTTGGTTTGGTCCCCTCTTCTCTCTTTTTGTATCGTTTTCTTTAGTATATTATAATCTTATTAAAAAAAATTATAAGTAAATATTTATTTTTTTCAATTCATTGAATAATTGAAATATCTGAGCTATATATAAACATATAAAGTGAAATCCTACACAATAACTTTTCAATTAGATCACCTTTCTATTTTCTGTTTTTAAACATTGTCATGATTTTACTTTCAATAGGTAATGAAATAATGTTAGCTTTAAATTTTTGTATTTCTTAATCATATTGATTAATTAACTTTAATTTGATTACAACATTGAAAAAGGTACATGCGATATTGCAATCAAGGTTGCATCAATAAGGATTTCAAATCTGGTGGACGTGGTTATAACACTTCTAAAGTTGCGTCTTGTTGTTGTGTAAATAATAATTAATGGGTTATTGTAAAATTACAAAAAAAAAAATTAATAAATTACAAATTATTTACTTCAATTTTTATTATAGTTTCAATTATTTATTATTCTTTGTTTATAATTTTTTTAATTTGTATCCCAAGTACCATTAATGAAATATAGTCCATAATCTAGTAAAATTAACCATATTTTTGAAAGAGTAAAAATAAATTTAAATAAAAAACGATGGGATTACTATTTAAGATTTTGAAAGAATTTATTTCGATCAAGTTATGAATTAATGATAGACATATAGTTTTATTGGTGGTTTATTGGATATATGGTTTAATATGGGGGCTTATACGAAGTTCTTAGTTTCAATTTATTTTTTGTTTTTCTCGAATGTTTGAAAAAATAGATATAAAAGCCTTTTTATTCAAATTCATCCAATAAAATTATTGATGAAAAAACGGTGTTAACATATATATATAAATTTGAAAACCATGTTAAAAACATGGACTTATGATTATATAGAATAATATATAAATTAGACAAATTAGTTATTCTATTACAAAAAATCTGTTTTACTTCGGTTGAAAAAGGGGAACAATGCTTGGCGAGATCATGCTTACCTCTCAATCGGACTATGGATTTTTAGGGCCCAATTCCCATAGTAACCAATGTACGAGGTAGTCCCACTATGAAGTCTATGGATATGCTATCTCACTTCCATATAGGAACACGATTGCAACATACCACTGGGTCTTGTTCTTTCTTTACTTGTTGACAAACCATGCATTGCTCCACATAATCCGCAACGTCCCTTTTCATACCGGGCCACCAAAAACTCTTCTTCAAGTCTTGAAACATCTTAGTCGATCCGGGATGAATGGTGAATCTGCTCTTGTGGGATTCATCCAAAATCAATATTCTCACTTCTATATCATTGGGTACACAAACCCTTGCTTTAAACAAAATAACTCCATCGGATGCTTGGAAGAAATCCGGAAGACTTATATTTGCTTGCAATTCGGCATCCGACCACTGCGCCTGACTGTTCCTTACTCGCAATTCATTCACAGCATTCAGATTGCTAATCCACACACTTGTTCGTGCCCACTAAAACTGTAGATCAAGATTTTTGAACTTCTCCAAGAGATCAAATTCCAACATCATTAGCTCGGAAATGCGAATCTCGTTCCTACTTAGAGCATCTGCCACCTTGTTAGCCTTACTGGGATGGTACTTCAGATCAAAATCAAAATCCTTAAGATATTCCATCCACCTCCTCTGATGCATATTGATTTCTTTCTGATCAAAGAGATACTTCAAGCTCTTATGATTACTAAATATCTCAAAATGAACGTCGTACAAATAATGCCGTAACACCTTAAGTGCGAAAATAATTGTTGCGAGTTCAAGGTCATGAGTGGGATTATTCTCTTCATGCGGTCTCAGTTGTCGTGATTCATAAGCTACGACTTCCCCATCTTGCATAAGCTACAACTTGTTCATCTTGCATTAGTACTCCACCCAGACCTTTTTTAAAAGCATCACAAAAAACTTCATATGATCGACTCGAATCTGGAATAACTAATACCGGAGAGGTAGTTAACTTCTCCTTCTGTTTCTCGAAACTTCGCTTACACTTTGAATTCCAACTAAAAGAAACTTCTTTTCTCATAAGCCTTGTCCCCGAAAGACCATATACACCGTGGATCTAGCTCCCCGGCTGTTTACGGTGATTTCCGGTAAACAACCGCTAGTCTTCCAAACTATAATAAATATGATTTGGTTACTCGCAGGATCGACTAGATTGATCCTAGGACACATAGTCAAGAAGATTGTTATCAATGTTCATTCGAACCATGTTCATGATTTGTCTTCTTCAATAAGCGTTGTTCGATTAAAGAACAAATAGTCTTGATAATCACTTTGTTATATATAAATGTGACTTTAACGAAAGGATAAGTAATGTAACATAGAAAATTAAAAGGACTATTGAAACGTAAAGAATCTTAAACTGCAGAAATGTTAAAGACTTTGAAAGTAAATAACATGAAAGTAATTCGAAAGTAAATGACATTAAAGTAAAGATACAGAAATGTAAATGGCAAGAAGTAAACGAAATGCAGTAATTCTGGAAAATATTTAAAAACAAAAGATAATACACATGTATTAAAGTGGTGGTGTCATACGTACATTTTCTCAGCGAACTCTTTCTCTTAACGCTTGATACTTGAGTAAATATGTGAGTGATTTGTACAAAATGAACACACAGAATCCTAACATTAAGACTCCTATTTATACTAGTTTCGACCTTAACGGTCCTACACTAATCTGCTGCCACGTTTCTCATAAGAACTTCTAGCGACGCCATCTGTTACTTGGACAGTTACGAAACCGTCTTCGAATTTCAAATCTTCCCGCCTGAGTCCGTCTTCGACGCGTGGCAGTGTATTAAACAAACCTTACAAAAAACACGCTAAGTAGTAATACTTGAATATATTTATAAATTTTGTCTAAGTCCCCGAAGACACATACTTTTCACTAGCTTTCAGTATTCATTATCTTCATAGCGAACTTAGAAATCTTTACTCTCGAAGCATGACCATCAGTAGCCATTCTTTTATTCTTAAGGGATGGCTATCAGTAACCATCTTTCCTTCGATTTTCCACTTCTTCGAAGGACAAATACTACAAAACGAAATCTTCAGCTAACACCGGCATAGCCCCGAGGACATCCATCTCAACTCCAAAAACTCACCAAATCGGGGGTGTCATCTCGACTCTCCTCCGGGAAACAAGCCTATAGTCCCTTTGGCCAAGGGCTCAAGCGAAACTTGCACTAGTGTAAATAAGAGATCTAACACCAATTTTTTAGAGATTTAACACCTGATTTTTTTCGGTGTTGTTGCCGCCGGTATTGTAAGTATGATTTTGACACCGGTTTTAAAAAAGGTATGGTAAATCGATTTAACACCGGTGATAAACTGGTGTTATAAGTGTTACATATAGGTATTAAAACTAACATTCGACACCTTTTTTATCCTTCAAAAAGGTGTAAACACTTATAAATTGAACCTACTTTTTCTAAAAACAGGTGTTAAAGTTTAATGGAGAATAGTTTGATTAGAAACTAATTTATGACACCTATTTTTTATCCAAAAAAATATGTAGAACATATATATCGTACCAACTTTTTCCAAATTTGGGTGTTAAAAGTTTAACGAAGTGTTATTTGGTTAGAAACCAACCTTTCACACCTATTTTTTTCTTAAATTGGATGTATAAACTTTTTTTATAATGTCTTTATAGCATATGTATCACACTTGTTCTTTATTAAAGTTGGTGTTATAAATGACATTGAGTGTGATTTAGTTTTAATTAAATCATAATTGCTATATAACATAATTTCTTAATCTTAAATCAAGTTGAGGTCATATATGGCACCGATAAATTTTTTCTTATTGTTTCAATTGAAAAAAAATAAACTCACCAATTTTGGTTTAAATTTAACAAATTGTACCCATGAGTATAAATCCAAATTAAGAAAAAAATTATATTAAAAAACAATGTCAAATAATAAGTCAATATTAATTCCTATAAAACACCATCTTTTTCTGACTCCTTTTTCGTTCTCTTCAAGCTGATTTTGTTCTTCAACTATTTGTAAAAGGAATTGAGTCCAGAGTTGTCGAATATTATCAATAACATCTTTGTCATATGATGATGGATCATAATATATCTACAAATACAAACAATAAAATAAAAAACAAGAACATGTTAAAACATGAAATGATATGATTTACGTATTAAATATTGAAATATTAAATATTGAAATATTCTGTTATTACCTCATGTAATCCTTGCAATATACTCGTCTGGATAATGTCAAATATATTTTTCATTACATAATAACCACAAGCCCAACTATTGTCATTGATGTGCCTACAAATTAAATAAATAACAAAACATATAATTATTTATATATATAATTCATATGAAATATCAATAAATTTAAAACAATTTACTTACCTTGATAAATATAAAATTAAGCTTTTTATTCGCAATATAGCCTCTCAAGATATCATAACCTCTCATAGCCTTAATCAAAAATACAATATGAGAGTGCTTGAAAGAGGGAATTTGTATTTGCAATGGATGATATGGTTAATCATAAATAAACGGCCGTGCCATGCAAGCAGGAGAGAGATATATTCTTATCAACAATTCCAATTTGAAGAAATATTGATGCTTAAAAGAGAGTGATGACGTTTGTGATTCAAAACCGATTTCGATAAATTAAAGTTTTTGATTCTGAACATTTTTCAAAGGATTTTTCAAGTTTGATTGAGAGAAGGATTGAGATAGAAGATGCAATCGTAAATCCTAATCTAATAGAACGAGGATTTTATGTGATAAAGTCTTTTTTTTTTTCAAAAACGCATATATTCAAAATCTCAAATTTTGGGAAGAAGCGGGATTTTTAGAGCCAATTTTATTCATTTATTTATATAATTTTACTATCACATTTAAGAACAGGATTCTCTTGATTGGTTTAGGAATATATTTAATATTTCCAAATCAAATACAAAATTTATTTTTGTTATCACATTTATTTATTTTTCTAAAATCACACTAATGTCTCACTTTTTTTATATACTTTAAATTGATTTATATTATATTCAATTAAAGGTAAATAACAAATTATGATGCTAAATACTTCATGAAAAATCATGTTTCTTAATAAAAAAATCGAGTTTCAACTTTTTTAAACCTTCTTTTCTAGTGTATTCACTTAAAATAAATAATGAAACTATCATTTTCTAAATAATAGTACAAAATAATATTCAAAACATGTATAATAAAAGAAAACTAAATAAGGAGTAAAGATTACATGATAATTTAGTTTTAAATAAGATAAAAAAATTTATAAAATTAATTTTAATAAAATTTTATTAAGAAATTTTTATTTTTTTTATGAAATATTTCGAATTATGATTCATTATTTGCTTTAGGTGAATAGAATAAAATTTAATTTAAAGAAAATATAAAAAAAAATAGGGAGATTTGGTTAAAAATAAGAAGAAACTATTTTTTATTAAGTATATTAAATTTTTAGAAATGATTAAGCATCTTAATGTTTTTTTAAGAAATATTAAAAATATTTATGTTTTTACTTATTACCAAAATTGACGTGGATCATCTTTATTAAGAATTTTGATGGTCATTTAATAATCATTAAATTTAAATCAAATCAAGGAATAATTTTGTTCTCAAATTTAATTTTTTTAATATCAGGTATGAATTTATATATACATGTTTTATTGTTTTTCCTTTTATACTTATTTCCCTTAAAATCAGGTATCTTATATTAAGCAAATTTATTTGTTTTAAAAGTAACACACATTAGACACTTGTTTTTCTAAAAATTAGATATTAATGATTAGCATTAAAGCTAAAATTTTAATTTTAATTACAAAATTACCACTGTATATAACTTTAATATCTTTTTTTAATAAAATAGGTATGACATCAATAATTCTAATGTTATTTCTCTACTAGTGTTGTCATCATGAACGTAATCTCAGAGTCTGCATGGTCCTCCCCGGCAACCAAGATGATTCGAAGTCATTTCTTCTAACAGAAGCAACGACTTGGGGGCTCCTGTTTTGGACTGGGTCGAGCAGGCCCAAGGACGAGCATGCCCAATTCAAGATCCAAGCCGAAACACGTCTGCTTCCCTTGATGACCATTGGAGCTTCAACCCCACGTGCTCCACGAAGAGCACGTGGTCACCTTCAGCGGGAATCTCGGTCATCACCTCGGAACCCTACGGTCGGCTCAACCAAGATATGAGTCATTTGGCTGACTCTGCCCTTCCATGTGGCATCTTGGCAGTTTCTTATGTTTTGGGCTACCAACAATCCAGCCCAAAATAGAGAAATCTTGGCCCCACACTAGGGCTATACATACCCTCTTTCACTAGAGGGTCAGATATTCATTCACTCTCACCCATTTTATGTACTTCCACTCATTTGTTCTCTTTCTTACTTTGGCATCGAAGTACCTTGCATGTACACTCCCCATTCACTTAAAGTCCAACAGTTGAAGGTCATTGGAGATCCAATCTGATCATGTACGATTACTCTCAAAATGTGAATTTTACACACTCAAGAACCGATGTATTCAATAATAATAAATTAATCTTACATGATATGCTTACACTTTTTATAAACTATCTCATAGATTAACTAGTTAGTAACTAACACCTAAGTTGGTTTATGCTGGTAACTAACCTAATTAACTTCTGTGATAAAATTAATTAATCTCTAGTCACTATTATATATAAAATATTACATTTTTAAATTTATTCAATAAATTTAAAAAAAATATATTTTGCTTATAAGATAACATAGTACTAAAAATCTCATTCTATGCATTTATCATGTAGTCCAAATATAATTTCAATTGAATGAGTCAAAAGCCAAATTCAAAGTCCAACTTAATCAAGTCTTATTATCTACAATCACCTCCTACAGTTTCATTTAATATTTAGGCCCACATACAATTTCCTTTTCCTTGAAAACTTGTCTCTACACAGTTCTTCCTCTTCAACACATCAAAGATGGATCATAATTTATTTGAAGTTCATTTACCATCAAACAAATGAAAACAACAATAAAAAGAATGAGATTATACTTTATTATATAAGGTTGTATAATGTTATCTTAAAATATACTTTACTATATCTCACACTTGAGTGCATCTACCACAAACACAATACAAAAAATAGTACTTCTTCAAGATCTTAACATTTAAATCACCTATATTATTGCATACTTTTCATCAATTAATTTCACCTATGCAAACTAGCATAACAAGAATCTTGAGGAAAGCAAGGAGAAGTCTTCCAAACCTCAGAATGAGCCTTAAATATTTCCATAACTTTATCCTTCAAATACTTAGCATGATCAGCTTGAAGCAAAACAAAAAGCTTAGAAACAGTTCCAACTTTTAACATCTCTTCCAAAACCGTCTTAGTAGCAGAGAATTTACTTATCAAAGAAAGTATAAACACCGCTCTATCATCAACCGCCATTGAACCCTTCAAGATTCTCTCTGTCAACACCGCAATCGAACCTTCATGACTCAAAAGCTGATATCTCCCATTAGCACAAGAACACAAATGAAACAAAATACCGAAAGTTAGCTCCGTGATTCTCTTCTCTGGTATCGACATTAATTCGATCTCTATCATTTCGTTAACAGCACCAGCTTCAACCATCATTAACCTGTTTCTTCCCAAAGGACAACAACATAATAAAACATGTAAAGCAGCACATAAACCTTGTTGAGTTATTACACCGGTTTTTAGAGATTTTACAACGCTTTTAAAAAACTCGGGTTTTAATCTCTCTAGAACAATTGAATCACAGTTGTTGATGAATCTTTTAAGCACCAAAACCGCATGAGATTTCACAGCTACCGAGTTCTTCATTTCAGAAGGTAAATCTAATATCCATGTTAAACAATCTAATACTTCATTGTTTTCTGATAAAAGATTCTTAGCTTTGTCGTTTGGAAGCTTAACAAATTGTAAAAAACTAAGAGCTTCTTCGATACCTTCCACGATTTCGCCTTTTTTATAACAATCATATACGAACATGATCATTGCTTTCGGGACACCGTTTTCCAACAAACACTTCTTATTCCTCTCATTCTCCGCAGCAAGTAACTCCAACTGCATTAAACTCTTGAGCTGAACTTTAGGATCTTTCATTCCTTTGAGAAGCTTCTCGACATGAGCTTTCGTGAGAGGCGGCTTCGGCGTTGGAATCCTATCGACACCGAGCGAAGCATTCTGTGTGCACCATGATTG
This sequence comes from Vicia villosa, assembly GCF_029867415.1. Taxonomy (NCBI): domain Eukaryota; kingdom Viridiplantae; phylum Streptophyta; class Magnoliopsida; order Fabales; family Fabaceae; genus Vicia; species Vicia villosa. The sequence goes on from NW_026705689.1 coordinate 437,454, forward strand.
AATCAATCGACGGAGTGTATGATTCGGTGTTAAATCAGAATCTAGAGGGAGAGGTTGTTTTGTGACAGGACATGTAGTGTTTTTGTTTCGGAGTAACCAATGTTCGATGCTGTCTCGGTCGTAGGTTATGCCTGTTATAGCAGTAACTGGATCTTTCATGATTTGGAGAGAGATTGGGCAAATGAAAAAGTGTGGAACTTCAATGTCGTCCATATGTGAAAGTGTTGAATGATTTGGTTGTTGAATTTGGTGAATAAAAATGTGGATGTTTTATATAAGTGTGCGTTTGTCTATGGTCTATGAAATTGAAAGGTTTGAATAGTGTAGATATTTGAAAATTTGGTAGAAGAACGCGGCTTAATAATTAATAATGATAATATTATGCATTATTTTTGGTTTCAATAATTATGGTAGAGAGTGAGATTTTTTGTGAATATTTTTGGTCTAATGTCAAAGTATGTAAGCGACATACTTCCTTTAGAATAATATAAAATATACACAAAAATTATAGGTGAGAAGTTAATGAAGCTAATGTATTTAATTACAATAATTCAATATTTCATATATTTTTTATAAGTATTAATTTGATTTTTTTTTAATATATATATATATATATATATATATATATATATATATATATGTATATAAAGAGGTTTCAAATATTTCTATTAACTACAAAAATATTTAAAATAAGAGAAATGTTAACGAGTGTTTTCGGGGTACAGAGTTTAAAAAATATATATTTTATTTATTAAATAATAGTATTTAATATATTAAAAAAAATAAATTTTTAAAAAATAAAACTATTTTTTTTTTGAAAATTTTTGTATTAAATATATTCCAAATTAAAATTATTAATTTACTTAAAAAATATTTTTTAAATTTAAAATCTTTAAACAAAGTCTCTATGAGTACTAGTTAACATGACCTTGAAAAAAAATACTAGTGTTTGTATTTAGTTTGGAGATTAAATTTATTCAGCTAAAGTGTTGTTACATTAGAGTAAGGGAACATTTCATCCCATTAATTTTTTAAGAAAATATTAATTTTGATATTAAGACACAAGTTAAGATATTAAATAGAAAAAAAAATTATTTTGTAAATTGTGTATTGTATTATGTTTAAGTTAAAAAAATAACACAAATAAATTTAGATAAATTAAATTTAAATAATTTACCAAGTAAGAACATATTTCCAGCTTACTTCAAGTTCTAAGAACATAAATTAAATTTAAATAATTTAAGTTATGGCAAATATGAATCAACTACCTGCAACTGAACTAACTTTCATTGTCATATAATTTTGTATTTGTTAATTTAGTTTGAATTTTGTAACTTAGTATGACCCATTTTATTATTTATTAAGAAAAAAAGTGTATTCGATCCGCATTCTACGTAAGCGTTCGGTGGTCAAAGGAAGAAAAAGTGAAAGCGATGAAGGAAGAAATTATGAGAGGCAGAAGAACTAAATGCAAAGTATTCATTCATTGTATAGCTTGCAGTCAACTACTTCATCTGTCTCAAAAAAATAAATAGTATAAATAATTCTAGAGTTTAATAAATATTATTTAGGGAAAGACATTTTAAAAGTTATTTTATTGTTGTATAATTAAGATATTTTATGCGGGCATGTGTAAAGGTTAAAAATTAATCTTTCAAACAACAAAACTTCAGATTTAACATTTTACTTTCTCAAAATAATTTATATATTTAAGAGAATTCATTCATCATATTAATTACATCATCCATTTACTAGAGTGGTGTACCAAAAGTAGTTATTTTAAATGATATTATGCGTACCAATCGTTAGTTGGTCCAGTGGTGATTGGCGCTGGACTTGGTAGGGAGAACCACGGTTCGATCCCCCACAACTGCGATCGGGAGGGGGCTTGACCCACTTGATGCCAGAGCTGTTCCCCCGAACCGGACTAAACCGGTGGTTATAAACCAAAAAAAAAAAATGATATTATGCGTGATTTATTACTTGCATAATTTTTATGATAAAATAAATTTTACTATTAACTAAAATACTTAAATAGTCAGTGACATAGTTTAGTTTGTTCATTAAAGTACAATGATTAACGTATTAGTTAAAAATAATAATTAAATATATTTAATAAATATTACAAAATAAAAAAGTACTCCCCCGTCTTATAATAGGCGTTATTTTTCTTAATTTTATTTTTCTCAAATTATTTATCAATTTAGAATATCAATGTGATATTTATTATTTTTTTCTACTAATTTACCCTTATTTATTGTATTTTAATTCATTTAACTACTCCATTATCTATTTTTTTTTTAATAAGCAATGGAATTAACAAGGAGTATTATGGATACTCCGAACCGAAACATACAAAAGGAAACCTCCTTCTACTCAAAACAATTGAGAGGAAGAATATTCCAAATATGAAAATTACAACAATCCTTCAAAACATAATACGATTGAAGCCAAAACCAAGATAAAGAAACAATGCCTGACATGCATTCGGAGAAGCTAAAAGACTCACTTCTAAAAATGATCGCATTATGCCTCAACCAAATATTCTACGCCGTAGCTAGCCAAATAACCGCAATGATAAATCTCTTGGATTTAACCTTCACCTTCTCAAAGAAACCAAAATACCCCTCAAATTCCTCCAAAACTAAATTGTCAATCGGACCCATCCATTCGAACACCTTCCTCCCCATTACCTATTATTAATAAAATTATTTTAATAAATGAGACTCATTTCATCATTGAAATCAACATAATTAATTATTTTCTTAAAATGTGTGAAAATCTAAAAAAAAAAACACCTATTGTGAGACAGAAGAAATATGATTTAGATAGGAGTTGTATGGTCTGCTAGTTATATCCGTTTTAACTACAATATTTGTAGGTTTGTTCTACTCTCACTTTTTATAAGACAGATCAAAATTTTAAACCCATCATCCTTAATTATGTCTGTTTCTTTCTGCTTTGTTTTTTTTCAAATATTTGCAAAGCATAATTTTTTTGGTTAATAGTAGTTTACCCCCTGTAATATGAGCGATTTCAGTTTACCCCCCACCGTTGCCAAAGGCAGGTTTTGGCAACGATTTTTTTGAAAAAATCGTTGCCAAAAGGTATGGAGGGGGAAAAGCAAAATTCGCTAACATTACAGGGGTGAATTACTAATAACCCTAATTTTTTATTTGTCACTCTAAATACAAATAAGTATTTTAAATGTAATTATATAATATGTTATGAGATGGACAATATATTCAATTTAAACTGTAAGTTAATCTTTTATCTAAAATCAAAAGACTTGTAAATAATAATAATAATAATAATAAGGGTTAAATGCAATTCAACCCCCTGCCATTAGGGCGAGATTCGGTTTTGCCCCCCTGAAGTTTTTTTTTTGTGATTAGCCTCCTATAAAACAAAGATTCTGTTTTCAGACCCCCCTGTTCCTTGTTTGGCTGACTGGACTTTAGGAATTTGTCTACGTGGCTTCTGAAAATTGCTGACAAGGCATTGTTGTTTTATCTTTCTTGTTAAAGCAAGAAATTATGCTCCAAAAATTGATTCCAATGGGAATCGAACCCAGGATTAACATGATGTTCATTCAAGCATGCATCCACTCGGCCATCAGTTTTTTATTGAATTTATTTATCTCAAAATCAACAAAAACAAAGCCATCATCTCAGCAAGCAACTGGCACAGCAACCAATCACCGTCAAATCGAAACCGCATCGCAGCTTTCTTGTGCTTCAGCTTTGGATCGGAACAAGATGTCGACGTTGCTTGAAAAAAATGCGAAATGCAACATCAACATCGTCAATGAGTTCAATACCAGCTTGCAATAATGACGGCGTCATCAACTCCACGCAGGTTCATATTCGAGTTTTGCAGAAGAGAGAAAGAAAATGAGAGAGGCGATGAAGAAACCGTGGAAACAAAAAAAAGAGAGTTGAATCGTGAATAGTGAGGGAAGGAGGCGGACTTGTTGCCCTCTTCTAGATCCATTCTCTCGAGACAAGAGTAAAACCCAGAAAAAAAATCCATTCTCTCGAGACAAGAGTAAAACCCAGAACCCAGCATAAAACCCAGATCCATTCCCTCGAAACAAAATACAGTATTTGATTAAAAGCAAATATTCATTACAACCAAATCAAACAATTTATATCAAAATACAAACTCTGAGCAATGAATGGGGATTATGTTCGAGACCGAATTTCCAACGGTTTAGTGTCACCATAAAAGGGAACATGTAGGGTTAGGGTTGAGTAATTTCCAACGCCTAGGTTAGAGATCAAGACAGAATCGTTATTATTGCTTTACTTTCAGAAGATTCAGAAGAAACGGTGGTTTTCGCCTAGGTTGGTTTCAGAAGAACGTTTATGTTTCTGTGTTTTGGTATGGGAAGAAGATGAAGATCTTCATCTTCATTTTTTCATTTTTCGTTGGAGAAAATGATGCAGATTTGGGGATTTTTTTTAACTTGATTAATTAATTTTGATACTAATTGGTTTTGAGATAAATAAATTCAACAAAAATCTAATGGCCGAATGGATGCATGCTTGGATGAACATCATGTTGATCCTGGGTTCGATTCCCATTGGAATCAATTTTTGGAGCATAATTTCTTGCTTTAACAAGAAAGATAAAACAACAATGCCATGTCAGCAATTTTCAGAAGCCACGTAGACAGATTCCTAAAGTCCAGTCAGCCAAACAAGGAACATGGGGGTCTGAAAACTGAATCTTTGTTTTATAGGGGGCGGATCACAAAAAAAAAACTTCAGGGGGGCAAAACCGAATCTCGCCCTAATGGCAAGGGGGTGAATTGCATTTAACCCTAATAATAATAATAATAATAATAATAATAATAATAATAATAATAATAATAATAATAATAATAATAATATTGTGTAGAGATAATGATGTAATTGATTGTCTTCGTCGTTCAATTTCTTTCTTCCTTCAATTTCTTCGATTTTTGTATAACTTTTAAAACTAGGGGTGCTCGCGGTGCGGTTTGGGCGGTTTTGACGAAAAAAATTATCCGAACCGCAAGAGAAAAGATAGTGCGGTTTGGTTTGGTTCGGTTGGCTTTTAAAAAAAATCCAAACCAAACCAAACAAAACTAATGCGGTTTGGTTCGGTTCGGTTGGTTCGGTTTTTTACAAATATATTATTGAGCCATACATACACATATATGTGACAACATAATTTTATATTTAGACATTCATACACTAACAAATAACAACAAAACTCGTCATATTTTGACAACGATTTTCCATTTAATATGTAAAAATTAAATTGGACAAAAGTGGAATATTAAACATAAAATAATAGCATAAAACAATATAAAAATTATTATAATGAAAAAAAAATAGAAGAGACGAAAGATTAGTGAAGGTGAAAAAGAAAAAGAAAAAGTGTTGAGAGATTAGAGAATAAGATGTGCGATAAAAATGAAACTGAAATACGAAACATTTACATAAAAATGAGAAGGTGAAAAAGAAAGAATATTGGAGAGTAAAGATTATAGAAGAAGAGGGAAGATGTATGTGGCAAAGAAGGTGAAATAATGTTATTAGAGATTTGGAAGATGTTATTAGAGATTTGAGAAGATCGAGACAGAAATTATATGTGTAAGGATGAGAAAATTGTTCGTAATCATAAGGCTAATGTATAATAGATTTAGTTTTGGGTTGGATGTGAGTTAAGTAAAATTTAGGTTGTAACATAATACGGTTTGATTCGGTTTGGTTCGGTTTACAAAATACAAACCGCAAACCGAACCGAACCGTGCGGTTTTGTTAAAAAATGACCCAAACTAATCCAAACCAAATGCGATTTTTTGCGGTTTCGGTTTGGTTTGGTTTGGTTTGTGGTTTTCTATTGGGTTGGTTTGGTTTTGAGCACCCCTATTTAAAACATATATAAATAAAAATGTTTATGATATAAAATCTAAAATGTATTTCATCTGTAATAAAATATAAGCGAATTTTTTTTTTAACAAATCATAAATAAAAAAAATCAATTTTGTGTCGTTTAATTATTTAACTTAAAAAATGCATATTTTCTAAGATAAAATTTGCAAATTTTATTTAATTTTTCTCTGTATAATTATTTGTAATTGTTTTTGTATATTCTTATAAAATTTATTTAAATAAAAAAAATACAACTCCAAATAAGTGTTTATGATTTTTTTATGTGAAACTTTTCTTCTCTAATAAACTGTTATGGAGGGACTATTAAATTGTGTTAAAAAATAAAATAAAAGAATAAAGATGGTGAGTTCCTATGTGTTTATAGTTCTAGATACAAATTTAAAGTTGTCAGAAAAAACTGAGGTTATTTGAAATGATACGTAGTAGACTGTAAATAGAGAAAGTCTCCTTCAAATGTGAAAATTATTATCATGTGTTTTTAGTTTGATTATCTGCATTTTCCTGTGTAGCGAAATGATGTATTATAAAAAAAAGCCATGGTGGTGGGAATGGAATCAATCAGTTGAGCAAACTAAATAAAAGGACGCTATTGCCTATAAAAGAAATGATAAAGATCGAGCGCAAGCATCAAATCACGTGTTTTTAATGATATTTATATCTTATGAGGGAGAAACTCTTCCTTCTCTATTTTAACTAAAATTTATGAGAGAGAAACTCCTCCTTCTCTTTAATTAGGTTTGACAGAATTATGACAACTTCAATAACGCCCATAAATTATTAAGATAAAAATGAATGGAAACAAGTTTCATCAAGAAGACGGTGCAATGCTTCATCTAAAATGCGATGGGATAATATGGGTTGATAACCTTCCTCGCTAGAAGAAGAGAGAAGAAGAATATCAACTTTCTTCTTCACTTCATTTTTTGAGGATTTTAGGGTAAGAGAAATGTATGAGGAGTTCAGACATTATGGTGACGTGAATGAGGATATCATTCCTTCGAAGCATGATATCAAAGGTAATTGGTATGGTTTCGTTAGATTTTGTAATGATAGGAATGACAATCTATTGACGGTTAAATTGGACAATATATTCATTTATAGAAGAAAGTTTTTGCTAATCTACCAAAGTTTCAAAGAAGGGTGCTCATGTCATTGAGGTCTCCCTAGATCCGACATAATTCATGATTGGGGAAAGAAAAAGGTTAAGTAATCTTCTTTCCATCAAGAGAACTCAAACAATGTGGGATCTAGATCTTATGCAGCTGCATTTAAAGTTACAGCTGGTTCAAATGATTCTTCATCAGAAAATGAAATTTCTGGTACAAGCATAACACATGCTAATACATATGTCTCACATGATGTCAAGACATCTGGAAACAGACTAGATTCATCAGACTGAATTTGATACATAATTAAAATTGCATAATGATAAATAACACATAGAAATGTTAACTCAGTTTAGTGCAACAACACCTAATATGGGGGCTACTAAACCAGGAAGGAAATCCACTATCAGCAATATTAGTTCAAAGCTAAACAGTCCTAGTTTACAACTTCTTGCCTAATCACTACCCAGTAAAACTTCTTCCTAGAAGTCGACATCTAGACCTTGGAAGTCGACATCTCACAACATAAATCACCTCAATGATATCTATCATCCCCAATCCTAGTGACTGTATCAAGAACAATCCAATTTAGAAGATTACACTTCAAACACAAAATACTTAGTTTTGCTTAAAATCTTCAACCAACAACAATACTCAACTCAATGCTTAAAAGCTTAAGAGTGAGAACAAAACTTAACTCATTACCTAAAGGCTTCTGAGTGAGAACAAATAGCCTGACAAATAGTCAAGCAACATACAGTCTACCTCACAGTATCAAAAGATATGTCAGAGACTTGAAATACAAGAGACTTTCAAAACCTAAGCTTCATAACCTTCCCCTAATTTTACAATTGTGAAAGACTTAAATTACATTAGGTCCAATGATATCTTTAAATAGTCTTCAGCAGTCCATGGGCTTTGAAACATTTTACTTGATCCACAAGCTGAGAGTTGCAACAAATCTGCAGAGAAATATTTTTGAATCTTGAAAACAAATATTGTCTCAATCATCTAAATTTAGAAACTTTAATTCTGGTGAAGATTTGATTCCTTTTTTCCAAATTAAATCTTCTGGACCAGCGTAAGTCAGAGATATATCCAAAGGAAATATCACAGAATAAATTTAAAATAAAACAAATCTATCCAGATTCCAAACAACCTGTGCTGATCTTCTGATACAGAATGTCACGACATCCTGACTTTCTTGTAAGCTCATACTCCATTGTGTCAAGAGATCAAGATGTTATGACAACTTGCTTAACATCTTTCAAGCACCATGTTTTAGCAAAATTCTGCGAATCCCAAAAATCAGGAGCTAACAATCTCCCCCTTTGACAAATTTTGGCTAAAACAACCAAAGACCAAACTGCACAAATATATGACAATTAAAACGAAGTTACACAAACACAAGCTACACGCTACACATGTAAACTTTGTGCATGAGAAAGAAGATAAGAGACATTCCCCCTCAACATTGTGTACATGAGGAAGAAGATGAGATATGCTCCCCCTCAGACACAGTCCCAGTATACCATCATGAACTCTTTTTGGGAAGGATCACGTAACTCAGAGCACAAGACAAAACCACACTTATAACTCAGACCACAAGATACAAAACAGACACAACCAGGATGTTAGAACATCCTACACGATATTGTGCAGACACAACCAAAACAGAAGTGGCAGCAGTAAAGGAAAAAACAGAAACACATACAAAGAACAGACTCAAGACTCACTCCCCCTAAGCTGTAGAATTCCTCAATTTAGAGACTAGACTCAATGAGATTTTTCTCCCCCTTTTTAGCCAAAAATTGACAAAAAAATGAGTAGAAAGAAACTGACACAACAAACCAAAACACACTAGAATTTATTCAAGACAAATAAAAAAAACAAACTCAATAACTAGGTGCTTGACCCAACTGACTCAAACAAAAACAAACAAAAGACTCACCCAAACTAGACTAACAAAAACAGAAAATGACAAAAAGAAAGATGGAAACAGAAAAATAGACCTAAAGAGACAAAAACTAACGAAGAAAATAAAATAAAAAAACTCTAAAACAAACAAACTCCCTTTTGTGTAAATTTTTCTTTTTTCATTTTTTTATGATAGATAGCATGTATCATTTATCCAAGTCTCCCTCCTGAGCCAATTGAAATTAACCCAATCACTATCAGTAGCTAAGTCTGAATAATGTAGATGAACATGATTCTTCTTCAGAGATTTCATCTCTGTCACAAATGCTTTCCCTGTTCGGGATGCTTTAGTAGATGTTCCAACATATGTTGCTCATTGTTGAAACGCAGTTTGTGAGGATAGTGAGGTTGTAAAGCCTTTAAATACAAGGAGAGTTACCTAGAGTGTAACGAAAACCTTGTATGTAACGATGTTCCAGTCAAAGAAAACATTTTTGGAAAAAGATAAAATTAGTCTTAGTAACAGTACATCATTCATTGTACGAGAGATACACGTTTCTTATCAGCTTTAGGTTTTGACTGCTAGAAGATGTTTCAACATTTGAAATCACATTCTTAAGCCATTGAAAATGCTTTTTTTGAGTTGCACATTAATCGGTAAATTAGCAAGTGTACTAATCCGCCAATGTAGTAATAATGGGAAATCCCAAAATATCGATCTCAAGGACTGCGTGATGCTATAGAGTTGTGTTTCAATTCAATTAAACAAAAGAATTAGGGGTTTTGGTTTGGAAAATTATGAATTAAATTGTAAATAAACTTAAAAGATTGATTTGGCCAAATAGGAGTAACATGCCAGGTAGGTGTGTGCATTAACATGTAACAATTCTGAACCCTTGTTTTAATAACAAATTCTAACTTATCAATTACCGGTTCTTAAGGGTGTTTTCTCCTAAGTTCTTAGTGAGCAAAACTTTGAACATTCATCCTAAATCCTAATTCCATAGCGAATTATGATAAAATCAAACCTTTGAATTATCAAGAATATTTCGGTTACTATAAGGTATCCCTATTCGTAGGCAATATCTCCTATAGTCTAATGGTATAAAAACCCTAACAATTGAGGTCCATACTAATTGTTAGTCATACATAACATTGAACATGGTTGAAATTCGGAATTCAAAATTATCATAGATGTTAATCAGGGACACCCCATAGCATTGGGGAGTTTAGCTACTCATATCATTCAAAGATATTACACAAATATCAACAAAGACATTACAATATGGATGATGAACTTTGATCTTCAATTGCTTCCGCTCATGAAAGTTCTTTGTTCTTCTCCAATCGCATAAGCTTCAATCTTGAATCCTATAATTCTCCGTGTGCCAGAAAAGATCCCTAATATATCGTGAAAACTCTTCTAAATAGTGCAAACTCACTTTAGTTGGTTTGAAATACCAAAAACACCCTTTGCAAGCCAACTATTGAAGGAAATAGTAAAAATCACTGAATTAGCGTCACCAACCAACACGGGCCGTGTTAGGTAACACAGGCACCCGTGTTGGCTATCTGTTATCTCTTTTTTCTATTTTAGTCTAGGGTGTACAACACGGGTCGTGTTGGGAAACATGGGCACCCGTGTTGCACCATTGACTTTAATTCTTTGAAAACTTTTCCCCCAGATCTTTCCTCAAACGGCCCGTCTTGGTCAACACGGCCACCCGTGTCAGGCCTCCTGAAACATGCTTTCTGAACTTCCTTCGAAACTGAGTTTTGCAGTGATTTATTCTGATTTCTCCATATTAACCTAAACACATTAAAGCACACAACCACACATAAAATGAAGAAGAAAATAACACCCTTATAAACCCCCACGGCAATTATTAAAATAATCAGAGTAAAACATGAAAACAAGGGTGCCACAATAAATAAAAAATAAATATCAATTATAGTTCAATTGTCATGCTTATTAGGAACGATTCATCAATTAACGATCTCATGTTTATCACAGTGGAATAATATAACATTCACCAACATAAACCATTGGAAATAAAATTCAAAACCAATAAAATAGAGTATCACGATTAAATTCTAAAACTATCGTTCCTAGTGTTACAAGACCAGAGCATGAGCGACACGACCCAGAAATAAATGGATAAACTCTACGAGCTATTCTCACCAAGCAAATAGGCCGCTACTCCTTAATCTAAAAATTATCAACATGTAAGGGTGAGTCTCATTCGTAATTAATAAGTATTATACATTCATAAGCAGTAAAACGTCATAGAAATATTATTCATCCAATTATAACATGTATTCAGATTCCCAAACAGTTAATCAATAACCTTACCAACAACATATCACTAAACATAACGCTAAAATCATTCAGTCATACTATATCATCATGCACATGAATGAGCAGACGCTATGCATGTGGTACCATACATGAGCTAAACCCATTCGATTGATCTATTCATCACCAAGATACACCCCAACCGACACAAATTCCACACAATGGGAATTATGCCCACCATTTGATCCACAACATCACCGGGATCCATCACCAAAATGCATATGAATGAATGCACACATATGACATACTTATAACATCACCGATCCGAGGCATCGCATCATCTTGTTACATCTCACCAATCTCATCACTAGTAAGTATGCACATGTCTTAGCAATCATTCGATCATAACACATATATTCATGTCAAACATCATCCAATCACAATGAAATCAAAATATTTTCATTACCATACAACACATTGCTACATTCACACATACATGTACATAATGTTACAATTCATCATTTAAATTAAATCAAGATTTAAAGATAAATTTGGGTCACTGCCCATTTCACCAATTTAACACCAAAATCATTCATCAATTCATCAATTGCATCAAATCAATATAAAGAACCTAAATCTCCCAGAACCCCAAAACCTAAACATGTGATCGAATCAAACAACAATCCTAATCAGTTCTACTACCCTTGATTGCATAGTAATCATTAACCAGAAGAGTCCCCCCTTACCTTAGAGTTGAATTCTTTGAAGCTCCTCTTCTTCCTATCTCCTCTTTCACGTATCTTCTCTTCTTCAGACTTGGCTCTTTTGCTTCTAATTTTCCTTATTCTCAATTTTCTCTATTTTATGAAAAAATAGAATAATGATTAGTGAGGCCCACACGCTTAGCACCCCCCCTCTACTAATCACAACTCCAAAGCCCAATTATTTGTTTCCACGATATTTCTCAAGAATTCTCCAAAAATACCAATTATCCCATTGTTTACGGTGATTTCCGGTAAACAACCGCTAGTCTTCCAAACTATAATAAATATGATTTGGTTACTCGCAGGATCGACTAGATTGATCCTAGGACATAGTCAAAAAAGGTTGTTATTCATGATAGTTTGAATTATGTCTATGATTGACTTGTTCTCGAAATAAGAAATACTTAATCAAAGAAATAAAGATTAGCAATCACCTTGTTATACACGTAAATATAACATCAGCGAAGGGTAAGACAAAGATAAAATGTAAGACAAAACTGTAAAGTGCAAGAATCTTAAAGTGTAGAAACTTAAAGGCTTCGAAACTAAATGTAATGAAAATAAAGAGTGCAGAAATGTAAATGACAGAAAGTAATGTTAGAACAAGATTTGTTCTGATCAATTATCTTAGTTTTGATGATAACAATAATATGAATTTTGCTTAAGATAATATGGTACTCTAATCCAATGCAATTTCCTTTTCAGGAAATATATAAAGAGTATGCATAATTCAGCGCTCAGAAGCTTTGTCTCAAAGGGTTCAGCATGCAACATCAGAACATGGTCTGGCAAGACATCAGAAGATGGTCGAAGCAGAATCAGAACATGGGTCTATGGAAGCATCAGAAGAACATGAGATCAGAAGCACTGAAGTTCTGATGGTATCACGCTCAGAAGCACTTCAAGGTCAGAAGATCAGAAGATGCTTTGCACCAAGCTGTTTGACTCTGATGATATTCAAACGTTGTATTCACAAACATCAGATCAGAAGGAAGTACAAGTGGCAAGCTACGCTGACTGACAAAAGGAACGTTAAAAGCTATTATAGGCTACGTCAGTAGACACAGCGTGAACAAGGCTCGAGGTAGTTGACAAAAGCGTATAACATTAATTGCGATGCTGTACGGAACACGCAAAGCATTAAATGCACTCAACGGTCATCTTCTCCAACGCCTATAAATATGAAGTTCTGATGAGAAGCAAGGTTAATGATTCTAACGATTCTGCACCAAAACAACTCATATTAACTTGCTGAAACTCTGTTCTACTCAAAGCTCAGAATCTTCATCTTCATCAAAGCTCACTACATTGCTGTTGTAATATATTAGTGAGATTAAGCTTAAACGTTAAGAGAAATATCACAGTTTGTGATTATAGCTTTTAAGAAGCAATTGTAATACTCTTAGAATTGATTACATTAAGTTGTAAGGAACTAGAGTGATCGTGTGGATCAGAATACTCTAGGAAGTCTTAGAGGTTATCTAAGCAGGTTGTAACTAGAGTGATCGTGTGGATCAGTATACTCTAGAAAAGTCTTAGAGGGTATCTAAGCAGTTGTTCCTGGAGTGATCAGTGTGTGATCAGAAGACTCTGGAAGACTTAGTTGCTGACTAAGTGGAGAACCATTGTAATCCGTGCGATTAGTGGATTAAATCCTCAGTTGAGGTAAATCATCTCTGCGGGGGTGGACTGGAGTAGTTTAGTTAACAACGAACCAGGATAAAAATAACTGTGCAATTTATTTTTATCTGTCAAGTTTTTAAAGCTACACTTATTCAAACCCCCCCTTTCTAAGTGTTTTTCTATCCTTCAATTGGCATCAGAGCGCCGGTTCTAAGGTGCAAGCACTTAACCGTGTTTAGAAAAGATTCAGGAAGAGAAAAACGCTTCAGTAAAAGATGGTTGATGAATCTGAAAAGTCTACACCTGCATCTACATCTGGCTCTGCTGAGCAACACAACGGTAACAATGGTTATACTAGACCGCCGGTATTTGATGGTGAAAACTTTGAATACTGGAAAGATAAACTGGAAAGTTACTTTCTTGGTCTAGATGGTGATCTATGGGATCTTCTGATGGATGGTTACAAACATCCAGTAAATGCCAGTGGCGTAAAGCTGACAAGGCAAGAAATGAATGATGATCAGAAAAAGCTTTTCAGGAATCATCATAAATGCAGAACTGTTTTGCTGAATGCTATCTCTCATGCTGAGTATGAGAAGATATCTAACAGGGAAACGGCCTATGACATATATGAGTCCTTGAAAATGACTCATGAAGGAAATGCTCAAGTCAAGGAGACTAAAGCTCTCGCTTTAATCCAGAAGTATGAAGCCTTCAAGATGGAGGATGATGAAGACATTGAAAAGATGTTTTCAAGATTTCAAACTCTTACTGCTGGATTGAGAGTTCTTGACAAGGGATACACCAAGGCTGATCATGTAAAGAAGATCATCAGAAGCTTACCCAGAAGATGGGGTCCTATGGTGACTGCATTCAAGATTGCAAAGAATCTGAATGAAGTTTCTCTGGAAGAGCTTATCAGTGCCTTGAGAAGTCATGAAATAGAGCTGGACGCAAATGAGCCTCAAAAGAAAGGTAAGTCTATTGCATTAAAATCCAATATCAAGAAATGCACTAACGCTTTTCAGGCTAGAGTAGAAGATCCTGAAGAATCAAAATCTGAAGAAGAAGATGAACTGTCCTTGATTTCCAGAAGGCTGAATCAACTCTGGAAGAACAAGCAAAGGAAGTTCAGAGGAGTCAGAAGTTCAAAGAAATTTGAACGTGGAGAATCTTCTGATGACAGAAGATTTGACAAGAAGAAGGTCATATGCTATGAATGCAATGAGCCTGGACACTTCAAGAATGAATGTCCAAAACTTCAGAAGGAAAATCCCAAGAAGAAGTTTCATAAGAAGAAAGGTCTTATGGCAACCTGGGATGAGTCAGAAGATGATTCAGACTCTGAAGATGAGCAGGCTAACTGTGCGCTGATGGCGACAGAAGATGACGAATCAGAATCTACATCAGAATCAGATTCTGAAGAGGTATTTTCTGAACTTACTAGAGATGAGTTAGTTTCCGGTCTAACTGAACTTCTGGAACTCAAGTCTCAGATCAGTCTCAAATACAAAAAGCTGAAAAAGCTATTTGAATTTGAAACAAAGAAGCTTGAGTTGGAGAATTCTGAATTAAAAGAAAAACTTTTAAAATTATCCAATAATGTTGGATCTCCGTCTAATTCAGAAAAATCCATTCCTAGTCTAAACCATATTCTGAAAGAATATGATTTAAGTTTCAGAAAGTTCTTATCTAGAAGTATTGGCAGAAGTCAGCTAGCTTCTATGATATATGCTGTGTCTGGAAACAAAAGAGTCGGCATTGGTTTTGAGGGTGAAACCCCATACAAACTTGAACCTGTTGATGACATGAAATTCACATACAAGCCATTGTATGATCAGTTCAAGTATGGCCACTCCCATGATATTAGGCACACTTCACATGCTCAAAGTTTTCACATAACACACACCAAAAAGCATGTGACACAACCTAGGAAATATCATGAAACTCACATTAAAAATTATCATGCTGTTCCTTCTATTGCTTACAATGTTAAACCCAAGTTCAATCAGAACTTGAGAAAATCTAACAAGAAAGGACCCAAGAAGATGTGGGTACCAAAGAAAGAGACTATTTCTTTTGCAGATTCTCTTGGCGACGAAGAAGATAAAAGTCAACATGTCATGTCACCTGGACTCAAGTTGGTCTCAACACTTGAAGGGAAGAAGGACTGTCTTCCAAGTTCTGGTACTTAAATCTGTTGAAGAAACTATGTTCGTAGGAGATCAGAAAAGAAAGTTTATTAGTCTTGGAACCATCTGTTTTGTTTGTTTCTAAAGCATTGATGTTTCGTTCTTGTTTATTCTGAATGCTCTAAATGCTACAGAATATACAATATTGAAACATTGATTGTGGACGAATCAATAAATATCTGGTTTGATGATAAACTTGTTTCTGATGAAACAAAGCAGCTTAAGAATTTCTGCAGATACAGTTTTGTCTTATCAGAAGCTGCAGAACAAAGAAGTGAATCTCCAGAAGCTGTGTATATCAGAAGTAATGGATCAGAAGATCATTCAGATTTATATCAGCACACTTCAGAAGGAGTGTTTCCAAAAGAGAAACTTGATCAATTCAAAAGCAGTGATCGAAATCAGAAGGCGTAAAGCCTATTGAATATTTCACACCTGTCATCCATTATCTGATGATGAACACGTGTCTCTACGGTTAGTACGAAGCGTGCAGTTGAAAAGACGCCGACCTAGGTAACTGTGTTAAATCATTTCATTTACCATGCTATCTCTCCTAATGTCATTTCACATTTAATGCAAAATGATTTAAATTATTTTCAAATCTTTTAAATAGCCCGCTTCAACTTCATTCTTTTCTCCTTCTCTCTATTTTGCTGTACATTTTTTTTCGCTGCATCTGTTTGTCTTTTTCAAACCCTAGTCTTTGATCTAATCTTACGACATAATCATCATGAACTCTTCCTCTTGTTCATCTTCCTCAAAAGAAAGACTTACTTCTTCACAAATCCTTCTACGAAATTATGAATACGCTCCTTTGAAAACTTGCTTGATACCCACGAAGGACTTGGAGGTTTTATGTGAAACTGCTGTGGAATTAAACAATCTTAAAGCGAATGGCTTTAAGTGTGATGCAAGAATCCTTGAGCAAGGATGGTCCAAGTACCTTAATAGATTGGTTGGTCCAATTTATCCTGATCTTGTGAAGGATTTCTGAGTACATGCCACGGTTACCCCAACGGCCATCGTTTCATTCGTGCTAGGGCATGAAGTGGTTATCTCTGAAAAACTGATCAGGAAGCTATACAATCTGAATGATGAAGAAGGTTGGTCTGGTTTTCGACATGCATCTGTTGATTGGTTGATAGTTGAAAAACAAATCTCTAAGTCTTCTGGGATTGACTCGAATAACACAGGCACCTTGAGGCCATTTTATAGAGTATGGGCTGAGATTATTCTAGGTTCTCTTCACCACAGAAAAAGGATGCTCTCCTCTTCTTACATCAGTCCAGATCACAAGCACACTCTTTTCTGCATTGGCAAAAAGACTGAGATCAACATTTCTCACATTCTGTTTGAGAATCTAAAGACTTCAATCCTTGAGTCAAGAGAAGAGGAAAGGGCGAAGTACCCTCATCTTTCAAGAACGACTATTCCGTTTGGAAGAATGATTTCAGACATTCTTACTAAAAGCAAAGTGCTGGACTCCATCAGAAAACTCAATGCATCTCATTTGCTTGGAGTAGTTCAAGGTCCCATTTTTAATGGTGTGGATTTGTTCAGATTAGAACTCATTCAAAATGTACCTTCTGTGTGCCCAAGCTTTCCTGACATTCTCTCAAGAAGAGTTGCTGTTGAAGGTTTTGCCTCCTTGTTTCAAGAAGAACTGCATCAGGTTGTCAAGTCTTACCTGGAAGATTGTGTTAGGAAGCAATCAGATATTGATCCTGCCTGGATCCGTGGCAGAGTACTTCCGTCCAAGGCTGATCTTCTGAAGAAGGATCAGAAGGAACTAAAGGCTAGGCTAAAAAGAAAAGCCCGAGAAGATGAAGCTGAGAAAGCCAAGAAGTTGAGGGTCACCTATGATCCTGACAAGGTGGACTCTGAAGAACGAAGAGATAAAAGGATCAGAGATTCCTTTCGCAGAACAAGATCTTCTTCTTCTGTACAAATCTCCAGAAAGGTTTTTACTCCACCTCCTTCTGTCCCTAAACCATCTTTCCAATCACCTCCATCTGAACCAAAAATAAACTTCACCTTACCAAATCCTTCTCCATCATCCTTCTCCTCTCCCATTCTAAACCCCACACCTTTAAGTATTCTTCCCCCAACTCCTTCTGATAAATCTTTCTCACCAATTCCCTTTACAAATACTCCATCCTCGTCTCAATCTATCATTTCTGATATTCCATCCTCATCAATCATTCTCTCAGATATCCCTTCTTCCTCATCCACCGCACCTCCACCTTCTATATCCCATCCCTTACCTACCAGAAAATCCAAACCTTACTGTCTTCTCTACCCTGACTACAAATTCACCTTCAATCCGCCTGAACCTGAACCCTATACCTACCTGGAACTTTTCAGACATGAGGTGATTAGCAGTCTAGACCTTCTGAAGGATGCATTTCTAAATGGTCTGGATGATGTTTCT
The DNA here is from genome assembly GCF_029867415.1 of Vicia villosa. Lineage (NCBI taxonomy): Eukaryota > Viridiplantae > Streptophyta > Magnoliopsida > Fabales > Fabaceae > Vicia > Vicia villosa. The sequence goes on from NW_026705689.1 coordinate 455,710, forward strand.
ACAAGAAATCTCTGGAGAAGATTTCGCAAGGACTTTCAAGTAGAAGCAATGGGAGTACATAAAAGACTAGTGGCTGCTGCCCCTGGTTACCCTGGTTACCTTCTGGAGGATGATAATGGTATATACTACCATCCTCTCAGAAATTGTGTTGCTGCTGAGGAGAAGCCCTTCTTGGATGAGATGGAACAATTAAGACTGGCTGCTGAAATGGAAGCAAATCCATGCAGGGATATCGTTGTCTTTATTCCTGATTATCCTGTTCTGCTCGGAGACTTCAAGACTCTCTTTGACTATCTGAGGGAAAACCCTTCGGAGAAAGACCCAAGCTTGGTCATTCCAGAAGTTGTTGACCCACCAGAAGTTGAAGGTCCTTCTGCTCCCAGGAATCTAGCTGCCATTCTTCAGGCACTTGAGAATGGAGACTCGGAAATTCCTGCTGCAGAATATGGAGATGCTTCCATGCAAGAAGCAGATGCTGAAGATCATGTTGCTGAATCAGATCCTGTTGAGGACATCCCTGCAAATGATCTATCCAGGGAAGCTACAGATCAAGTTGCTATTCCTGTGGTTGAAAGCGGTGAAGCTTCTTCTGATGAATCTTCTCGTCTTGCAAGGACTCTGGAAGAAATTCAGAGGAGACAGGATGAGCAAAGCTCACTCAATGATGAGTATAGAGCTTTCATGGTGAGGCAAGAAGGACACAACAATGAGGTTCAAGAGATGCTGGCCAAGATCTTGTCAAGGCTAGGGCCATCTTAGATTGAGTCTGTGTTGTTTCTTTTTTTTTTGTTGCATCTGTCTTTGTGCATCTGATCTTACTTATCTTCATGTACTTCTGTACCTGCTGTTTGAACTTCAATGAAATCATCTTCTTCCTCTGTGTGTTTCGTTTTGTTTGTCTCTGAATCTTTTTTGCTTTTTTGATGATATGACAAAAAGGGGGAGAAAGATAAATGATAAATGATTTGATTTAGTCAGTTGCTATTTACTAACAAGAACTGCAAGTTCTATATGGTTTAAGTGTTTTGCAGGTATAAAGAAGTGAAGAAAATCTTCAAAGCAAACAAAGAAGCAAAACCATAAGAAGTGTTATTCTGTAAAAAGAATAAGCTCATGGAAACTGAAGCAAGCTGAGTGCTGTCAAGCTTCAGAAATCAGAAGCAAGAAAGAAGAATGAATCAGAAGCACTGATAATAGAATTTGATCCATATTTGTCTATTTGCTCTGACAAAATTCTATTTGCTCTGATACATTATTTTAGCCTATATGGCTCTGATACATATCATGTGTTCTAATATACATTTTATGTTCTGACTCGTTCATGCTGACTTTTGTTGTTTAGTTTTTGTTCTGTAACATTTCAGGATGTAGAGATGCTCTGATGATGCTCTGGTACATTCAACAATGTTCTGATACAAATCTAGCATGAAGTGATGTTGGTAGAAATTCAAAGCTCTGAAGCTATCCGAGGGAAGCAGAAATCAGAAGCTGTGAATGTTCTAAAGATCCAGAAAACTCAAGTTCTGAAACTGTCCTAAATGGAAGCAGAAATCAGAAGCTGTGAATGTTCTGAAGATCAAAGAAATTCAAGTTCTGAAGCTGTCCTAAATGGAAGCAGAAATCAGAAGCTGTGAATGTTCTGTAGATCAAAGAAATTCAAGTTCTGAAGCTGTCCTAGATGGAAGCAGGAATCAGAAGCTGTGAGTGTTCTAGGGATCTAAAGAAATTCTAGTTCTGAAGCTGTCCAATGGAAGCAGAAGTCAGAAGCTATGAATTCTCTGAAGACAGAAGCTTATGTGATCGTCTCTACCGAAATAATCAGGGAAGTCTTTTATTAAAGTTCTTCGAGTATTTATTTCAGGGGGAGATTATTTATCTCAGGGGGAGATTGTTAATCTCAGGGGGAGACATATTCATATGCTTATGCTATAGCTGTGTAATTTGTCTTTTGCCGTCTGCTCTTTCTGATCGCAAATTCATATCATTTATATATGTTTTTGTCATCATCAAAAAGGGGGAGATTGTTAGAACAAGATTTGTTCTGATCAATTATCTTAGTTTTGATGATAACAATAATATGAATTTTGCTTAAGATAATATGGTACTCTAATCCAATGCAATTTCCTTTTCAGGAAATATATAAAGAGTATGCATAATTCAGCGCTCAGAAGCTTTGTCTCAAAGGGTTCAGCATGCAACATCAGAACATGGTCTGGCAAGACATCAGAAGATGGTCGAAGCAGAATCAGAACATGGGTCTATGGAAGCATCAGAAGAACATGAGATCAGAAGCACTGAAGTTCTGATGGTATCACGCTCAGAAGCACTTCAAGGTCAGAAGATCAGAAGATGCTTTGCACCAAGCTGTTTGACTCTGATGATATTCAAACGTTGTATTCACAAACATCAGATCAGAAGGAAGTACAAGTGGCAAGCTACGCTGACTGACAAAAGGAACGTTAAAAGCTATTATAGGCTACGTCAGTAGACACAGCGTGAACAAGGCTCGAGGTAGTTGACAAAAGCGTATAACATTAATTGCGATGCTGTACGGAACACGCAAAGCATTAAATGCACTCAACGGTCATCTTCTCCAACGCCTATAAATATGAAGTTCTGATGAGAAGCAAGGTTAATGATTCTAACGATTCTGCACCAAAACAACTCATATTAACTTGCTGAAACTCTGTTCTACTCAAAGCTCAGAATCTTCATCTTCATCAAAGCTCACTACATTGCTGTTGTAATATATTAGTGAGATTAAGCTTAAACGTTAAGAGAAATATCACAGTTTGTGATTATAGCTTTTAAGAAGCAATTGTAATACTCTTAGAATTGATTACATTAAGTTGTAAGGAACTAGAGTGATCGTGTGGATCAGAATACTCTAGGAAGTCTTAGAGGTTATCTAAGCAGGTTGTAACTAGAGTGATCGTGTGGATCAGTATACTCTAGAAAAGTCTTAGAGGGTATCTAAGCAGTTGTTCCTGGAGTGATCAGTGTGTGATCAGAAGACTCTGGAAGACTTAGTTGCTGACTAAGTGGAGAACCATTGTAATCCGTGCGATTGGTGGATTAAATCCTCAGTTGAGGTAAATCATCTCTGCGGGGGTGGACTGGAGTAGTTTAGTTAACAACGAACCAGGATAAAAATAACTGTGCAATTTATTTTTATCTGTCAAGTTTTTAAAGCTACACTTATTCAAACCCCCCCTTTCTAAGTGTTTTTCTATCCTTCAAGTAAAAGAAATGTAGTGATATCAGAAGATACTTGAATAAAGAAAGATACAAATGTATTTAAATTGATGTTGGTGTCATACGTACATTTCTCACCGAACTCGTTCTCTAAACACTTGATACTTGAGCGATTTGTGAGTGATTTGTACAAAATGAACACCCGGAATCCTAATACTAAGACCCTTATTTATACTAAATTCGACCCTAACGGTCCTACACTAATCTGATGCCACGTTACTCACGAGAATCCTTAGGATGCCATCTTTCTTTGTGCAGTTATATAAACTAATTTGAAATTCAAATCCTCCCGCCTGAATCCTCTTTCGACGTGTGGCAAAGTAATCAGAATCGAAAATACCGCGAAAATACGCTAAGCTTCAGTACTTTACATATTTCGTAAAAACGTTTAAGTCCCCAGAGATGTTTCTTTTCGAATTTAGCTTCAGTGTTAACTGTCTCCGTTCCAACTTAAACCATCATTCTCGAACATGGCCATCAGTAGCCATTTCTGATCTCAAAGATGGTCATCAATAACCATCTTCCTTCGAATTTCAAACCTTCGAAGGATATTCTTCCCAAACGAAATCTTCAGCTAACAAATTGCCCCCAATAAATGCCTGTTTCGAAAACAAGAGAAATAGGTGTTTCTTGTTATAACAAGATTTCGTTTTACTTACTTCTTAGAGTTCCAAGACGATTGACTGACGTCATGATCATTTATGACTCTGCTTCCAAAACGTCTTGTCATTTTCAAAGATGTCTTTTCATAACTTACATTCCCACGTTCTGGTCTTACTTCAAGATCATTACTCCTATATACTAGGAGTAAAGCTAATAATTATTTGACCGCCGTTGGATTAAATCAACGCCTGTCGCGTGTCTCTTGGCTTTTACCCAAAAGATTTGAAAGGGTTTCCGTTAAACCTTTAAATACTTGAACTTATACCTTCATATAACTTTCACTCCTATCTCCTCATTCTCTCCATAGAAAAGAACATCTTCGGTTACATTCAAACCCATTTCCCAAATCAAACTTATCCATGGAATCTTCTTCAAATGTTCTTCAACCCGTTCTAAAACTTCAAAATCCTATACGGACAGAGGATCAAGAATACATACCAAGCCCAAATACTGCAGAGGCACGCGCCATTTATGCTTCTCAGGTAATCATTCCCTTTGAACTTTCTAGAAAAACTCATGCCTTCATAGGTCCTTTACCAGGAGAAAGTAGCTCCTCTTTGAATAAATTCTTTCCTGCTTATTATAAAACTAGGCCCTTAGTTAGCAAGAATAAAATAGATGAAGATGGTCATCCAATCTTAGCAGACCCTGATCGTGCAGAAGAAACTTCGACTGCAACCCCTTCAGCCTTAGAGAAAATTAGGTTAAACTATGTAACCAATTTTGTGAAAGTTTTTAGGTCAATTCCTTTAGCAAAAGATCCTGAATTGTACTACGCCTAGCTAGCGAGGGTAGAAAAACAAAAGGCTTCTTTCTGAAAACAACTGGGGATTTATGACTTAATCCAATTATCCAAAACAGGTTTAGAATACAACCAAACCATGTTAGTAGCATCAGTTCATTTATGGGATGCTTCCCACAACACTTTCCTGGAATGGTCACCCCCACTCTTTTCGACATAGCCGCTATCACGGGGCTTCGACTAACCGGAGAAACCTTTGACCCCAATGTCATGGATACTGACACCATCAATTTTAACGAAGCAACAGTTACTTATACTGCTTTCATTCAACAATATCATGACGAAAACAATGAGGTAGTCTCGGATGAAGAGCATAAAACAGACTTTGTTAAGAGCAACAGACTTTGTTAAGAGCTATAAAACAGGATCTCGGTGAAAATCTCGGTGAAGCAACAGACTTTGTTAAGAGCTATAAAACAGGATCTCTAATTTTTGCTGGTCCCTTCTGGTTGTTGCAACTATGGCTCAATGCTACATTCCAAGCTCATTTTCCATTTCGAGGTGTTGTGAATGAAGAAGATCCGAATATCAAAAATCGAGCTGTAGAAGGAACTAGGTTGGCTCTGCTAACTCCAAAAGAAGAAACTGGGAAGCTTCGTGAACATTTCTTAGCATATATAATGATGTTCGTTAAGTGTTATCAATTTAGCCCTTCAATGGCTCCATTCGTACAAAGGACAGTGGGTCCTGAATGGTTCACTCAAAAGTTTCCAACCATGTCTCCGGATCAACAAACTGAATCCAAAGTTATTTGGGAAGCTTTTCTCACCCCAAGGATATTCTATCATCGACTTCGACCCTCCAAGGGCCAGTGTGTTCTCCTTTGCTACCAACCAAATCTAGTATCGAGACAATTCGGATTGGTTGAAATAAAACCCAAATGCTTGTATGAGAAAAGGAATCATATGTGTCTACACACTTTGTATCTAGCTGAAGACGAGTGTGAATCAAAAATCGCCAGATACACTGGTGTTACCAATATCTCTCCTGTTTCTTTCGAACCTGCCTTTTATTCTACTCCAAATTTCCATCAATGGTGGACAGATTACTATACCACGCAAATCTTCGATGCTAAGAGCCTTACTCGAGAACTAACTGAAGCTTTTGCTGATGTGCAGGAAAATTTCCACAAAGGTACTTCGACTCATATTAAAGAAATCCAAGCCTTTCAAAAATTCTTTGAAACTATTTACAGGCCTAATGATCTTAGTCGGACCGTTCGTGAAGCCGCAGTCATTTTACGTGAAAAGTTTTCTGCTAAACTGAATAAGTTGAAACTGCCCCCGTCTGTTCGACCAGAACTGCGTTATGAAGTGGCTTTCAAACTTAATCCTCCAAAATTCCCTCCACTGCCAAGTGCTGATTTTGGTGTGGATTTAAGCCCTTCTTTCCCAGATTGGATCGTGTGTGGGAATGCTTTAAAAATTCTTCAGGAAGGAACTAAAAAACGCGCTGAACGAGTGGTCCCAACTAAGCATACCCTGGATACTTTCAAAGGACATCTCCATATAGATATTGAACATGTTCGTGTCTTGACTCCAATACCTGAAGGTTTGGGTTTAGACAATCTTTCGACTAACTTTCCTTTTCTACTGAAATACTGATTCCCTTTTCACTTACAACCGTTACTCGAAAGAGAAAAATCAAAGAGGCCCCTGCACAGAAGGGTTCTGGATTTTCGAAGAGCAACAAGCCAAATGGGAGTGATTCTATCACTATTGATAAGAAACCCACGGTATGTACATACTTTATATTTCAACTTGTATATCCTGTGAATAGTACTCATTTTGCTCAATCTACATTTTCAGAGCTCGAAACCTCCGATACCTTCGAAGCGAAAAGCTTCTCAAATAGTTGTTTCAGATGATGAAGACAAATCTCCTCCTCGCACTAGGCAAGCCCACAAGAAAAAACAGAAGACTGTCACTCCTTTAAGAAAAGAAAAGGGGTATGGGTCTTCGAAGATTACGTCGCCGGGTGATAAGGTGTCTTCTGAAGAATCACCTTTAAAAGCTGCTACCGCCGTTCTCGTTGTAGAGAGCCACAACTCAAGTCCAGACAATATTCCAACCAAGGTATTTGAATTTCATAACATAATCATCTCTATAAATTTTAACTTAAATGATTAAGTTAACATTTTACCTTGTAACTGTAGGATGATGTTGGCACAACTACTTCTGATCTCAAGGCTTTCGACCTCACCATTGACCTTGATAATCTCCAAGGTAAGCGCATGTTCTTCCTTATGGCAAATAGACTTCTTGCAACCTACCCATCATAATGAATTCTAATTACTCGACACAGGCAAATCTCACGTGCTTTCGCCAGTTGTCGAAGATGCTCAGCCCCTTGCGACCATCATTCCTACTATGCCAGTTGAAGAAAGCCATTCAACTGATGATTCTCCTCCTCCTCACAAGAGCGAAAATATGGGAGAAGATCGTCAATGTTCAGGTAGTAACAATGCAGCTGGACAACCAACTGGCAGTGAAGATATTGTATCTGAACAAGATGCTATGGAGGAAACTTCCAAATTGGTTACGGCTGGTCTTCACGAAACTTCGACCTTTGGGACCATAGTCACTCCTGAAACTACTCTGACGCCTGCCCCAACAATGCCTACTCCTTCAAAATTGGAGCAACTCAAGCAAACTGATCCCCTTAACTTCCTCAAGGCCATGATGAATATTGATAGCATTTCTCCGCTTGGGCTCGAAGCTTCTTCAACTGTTCGAGCAGAGTCTGGTGACAAAGATGATATTCCTAGTCTTCTTCATCAGATAAAGGAAAAGTTCTTTGAAACCAACCTTGTTGAAGTTCTAAGTAAGGACCCTACCAGATGTCATAGCTTAAACCAACTTTTGAAGAAAGTGGATCGATTTCTGGTTTCAAAAGAAGTCTCAGAGATAATTGTTTTGCTGGGTTCTCTAATCGAACAGCTTCAGTCAAACATTCTTCTAAAGCGAAATGTTGACTAACAACTCACTACAAAGGTGGCTTCTCATAGTTCTTCATGGAAAGCTGCTACTGATGCGACGAAGAAGGGTGACGCCCTTAAGCTTAAACGCTCGGAGAAACAGCAAGAATATGACGAATGCGAGAAGAATATCAAATCCTGGAAGCAGGAAATTACGAAGCTTGAAGGGAAGATAAAGGAAGCTGAGTCTCGTCAGGCAACAATTCAACAAACCAATGAGCAAGAATTGACTGATGTGGCGCAGTTAGGGATCCAACATTTTGAGGCTGCGTAGAAGCTAGTGCCAGAAATTGAAGATTTGAAGAAACAAGGGGCATTGCTTGAACTCCTTATGTCTTCATGGGAAGGTCAGTACTCGAAGATAAAAGACAATCTTCCTAGGGATTTTAATTAGTTGCTTCGAACCTTGTACTCCCTTTTGTGCTGTGCACTTATTTTGTTTTGTAATCAAATTTCTCCAAGAATATATATATGTGCAACTTTGTCTTTCAATCTCCCCACATATTTTATTTTGAAGTTGTCATAAGTAATGCCCTAGCAATTCTATAAACTTGTCAAAATATACTTTTTCACGGTCACAGTAATTTTAATAAATGTAACCACGTGACATGATTATCCTTCGCAGCCCTTTAAGCCTAGACTTGACGTTTCTATTACCCTTAGTTGTAACCATCATTGAAAGATGACGTCATCTTTTTTAAAACGTCTATTTGAGACGTGCGTGCATCAGTTCTCATCATGATTACACTTCAACTTCCAAGGGTGGGAAACGGCGGAAGCCATAACTTCTCTTTGGAATACCAAACGCAGTCCAATCAAACATTTTAAAAATAAACCATTCCTTTACTGCCAACTTATTCTATATAAAGGGTTGGCATTCCACTTCTTCCTTCACACTTTCTTCAAACTCTTTGCCCAAAATTTTGTTTCTTCTTGCATTCTCTCAAATACAGAATCAGATAAAACCTTTTCCAACCTTTCTTCTCCAAATGGCACTACCCCTAACTCACACTAACATCAGGGCTTGCATCAAGAAAGATTTCAAACTCTCTGAAGAAGAACTTCATGAAAACTTCATAAGTATCAGCACTCTCTTTGCTAACCAAGAGCTTGATTTTTACCATGAAATCCTGGAGGGATCTGTTTATCCCAATATGTTAGCGAACTTTTGGATGTTTGCGTCTCTGCACATAGATCCGGAAGGCAGAACCACTATTGTCTCTGAGGTTTGAAGGGCCCATATTACTATCACTCCCTCCACCATCTCCAACCTGCTGAGATGCAATAACTCTGGAGAGACTTTTGATGACAATACCTTCAACATGACCACCCATCTTATGTTGAGGACTCTTATGGACAATGATCCTTTCAGCGCCAAGGTCATTAGGGTTTGGCACCAACTCCTCGTGGGCAACTTTCGTCCACGAAACCACGATCAAAATAGCATCATGGTGGAGGATTTGGAGTTTATACTCTGTGCCCTCCGTGGGAAGAAAATCAACTTTCCTCTGATGATCTTCAAAGGACTTGTTGAAGCAGTTTCCATGGCTGCTGCTCGACAAGGTGTAGTAACATGTCTTCCATATGGAAGACTTTTGTCCTACATGTTCCTTAAAAAAGGAATAGTGAGAAGGATGCGTAGATCTGGATCTTTGGACATGTTTGAGGCGGAAAGCTTGCCCCTGCTGTCCCTAGAGGGTTTAGATCAAAGGATCAACTAGGAGTTGGGTTGTTTTAGGCTTTTATGTTTTGAATTTTGTAATCTTCAATGTTCTTGGGAACCAACTTCTCTGTAACGAATGTACTCCTTTGATATTAATGAAAAATATTTTGACGTTTCTTTGGTCTTCTTACTGTAGTTACCATGCATGTTTGTTTGAAAATACAGCCATTTTGGTGTTAGTTCAACCATTTTGGCCTACGTAACATACTTCGAATATCTACGTTTTTGCAAGAATCTTTACTTCATGCATGCTTGGTTTGTATCTTTTCAGATACTTCCCGTTTACCCTTAAAATCCTATGATCTTCTGCCAATTCTTCTATTTCATAAGCGTTATTTGAAAACACTTTCAAGATTCGAAAAGGGCCTTCCCAATGTGGGGACCATTTACCTAACGCCTGATTCATTCGATCTATAGGTAAAATAGCTTTCCAAACTAAATCATTACTGATAAACGTTTTACCTTTCACCATTTTATTGTATGCTCTGGACACTCTTTCTTTTTGTCTTTTTATCATCTCTAATGCTCGAAGTCTGTCCTCATCTAAATCTACTAACTCATTCATCATCAATTCCTAATAAGTATTTGGAGGAATTTCCGCTTGTCTTTGGATCCTGACTGATTGCAAGTATATTTCAACTGGAAGCACTGCGTCATGTCCAAACGTCAATTGGAAAGGCGTTGTGTTTGTAGCTTCTTTTGGAGATGTTCGACAGGCCCAAAGCGCTTGGTCCAAAGTCTTATGCCAATTCTTGGGTTTTCTCCCTACATGCTTCTTTATAAGACCAATTATTATCTTATTTGCTGCTTCGACTTGTCCATTTGCCTGATCATAGTAAGGTGTGGAAGTAAACAACTTGAACCCCATTTCTTTGGCGAAGTCTTGCATCTTTCGCCCAGTGAACACTGATCCTTGATCTGTGGTTATACTTTCTGGGATTCTGAATCTGTATATGATGTGTTTCTGAATAAACTCAATCACAGCCTCCCGATCCACATTTGCAAGTGGTATCCCTTCGACCCATTTTGTGAAGTAATCTATTCCTACCAAAATATACCTTTGACCTCTAGAAGACTTGGGGTGAATTTCTCCAATTAAGTCTAATGCCCAACCTCTGAAAGGTCATGGTTTTATTATTGAACTTAACTCATTTGCAGGGGCATGTTGAATACCTGCATGCTCTTGACACCCCTTTGCAAATTCTATGCAATCTTTCAACATAGAGGGTCAATACATTCCGTATCGAAACAAAAGCCATTTCATTTTGTGCCCTGTTTGGTGCGCACCACATGCTCCGCTATGTACATTTGAGAGAGCCAAATACGCTTCCGCTTCGCCTAGACACTTTAATAAAACTCCTTCAGGAGTTTTCTTAAACAATTCATTTCCCATTAAAAAGTATTATAAAGCTCGATATTTTACCTTTCTATCCGTGTCTGTCGAAGGATCTTTTAAATAGTTCACAATTGGACTTCTCCAGTCTGTGTCTGCCAAAGAGTCTATATTCAAAACTTCAAATTCTTGTTTGTTGGCAAAACCCAATTGTGAGTTCTCCAAGTCGCTTGGGGAAAGCTTGGTAGCCATTGCTTTGCCTCTACTTCGATCAGTTCTTCTAGTTTTTCTTTTGACACCCTGTACCCTGAAGCTAACTGTGCCAAATCATTCGCTTCTTGATTTTTTAACCTTGAAACGTGATTTAAATCCACGTACTCAAACTTTTTGAGCAGCCTATTTGCTATTACAAAATACATGATCAAATTTTCTTTGATACACTTGTATTCTTTCTTCAACTGCTTAATCACTAGTTCAGAGTCTCCTTTAATTTCGACTCTGGTTTCCCCCAATTCTAACAAAGCCTCAAGTCCAGCAATCAGGGCTTCGTATTCAGCTTCGTTGTTGGAGCATAAGGGACCTTCAATCTTATACTTGAGCTTTGTTGGAATTCCATCAGGAAAAATTATTAGTATTCCAACGCCAGTTCCTTCTTTATGGGTTGAACCATCAAAGTATAGCTTCCAAGGCTTCAATTCTACGTATTGTTGAGGGTTTTCAACCACTGCGTGGTCAACAATGAAATCTGGTACGATCTGACCTTTCATTGCTTTAAGTGGTTGAAATATCAAAGAGTACTCAGTAAGGGCCAACGCCCATTTGCCAATTCGACTATGCAATATAGGCTTTAATAGCATGTGTTTAATCACATCACAATGAGACGAAACATAAACATCAGCTGGCTTTATATAATACTTTAGTTTGATACAAGAGAAATATAGACAAAGGCAGAGTTTTTCTATTGCACTATACCTAGTCTCTGTATCATTGAGTACCCTACTTAAGTAATAAATGACTCTTTCGATGCCATTGTCATCTTCTTGAGCTAACATGCTACCTATTGTATTATCTGACGCTAAAATATACAGGTGCATGTGTTTCTTCCCATTTGGGGGAGATAAGATTGGTGGATGCATCAAGTATTGCTTTATCTTCTTAAAAGCTTCTTGATGTTCAGCACTCCATTCGAACTTTCCTTGTTTCATTCGAAGTAAGGGAGAAAATGCTTGTGTGCGTCCGCTCAAGTTGGAAATGAATCTTCTCAAGAAGTTTATCTTTCCCAGTAAAGACTGTAACTCTTTCTTCGTGGATGAAGGCTTCGTTTCCATAATAGCCTTTGTTTTATTTTGATTAATTTCTATTCCCTTTTTGTGGACCAAGAAACCCAGGAAATCTCCAGCCTGCACAAAGAAAGCACATTTAAGGGGGTTCATCTTCAAGCCATGTTTTCTCATTCTTTCGAACGATTGGCTCAGATGGTCAATATGGTTGTTATCCGAAACAGATTTCACCACAATGTCATCTATGTATACTTGCATGAAAGTTTCTATAAAATCATGGAATATAGAATTCATTGCTCTCTGATAAGTTGCCCCAACATTTTTAAGACCAAAAGGCATTACAACCCATTCATAGGTGCCTATGGCCCCTGGGCAGCGAAAAGCTGTTTTAGACACATCTTCTTCTGCAATGAAAATTTGGTTATACCCAGAATATCCATCCAACATGCTTAGATACTCGAAGCCTGCGGCTGAATCTACTAACATTTCTGCCAGAGGCATGGGATATTCATCCTTAGGCGTTGCTGCATTAAGATCACGAAAATCTATACATACTCTTAATGAACCGTTCTTTTTAATAACCGGCACAATATTAGCAATCCATTCGACATACCTCGTGGTTCTGATGAACTTGCATCGTAGAAGTCTTTCGACCTCTGCTTTGATCTTCAAATGAATTTCTGGTGCGAACCTCCTAGGAGTTTGCTTGATGTGTTTTTTTCCTTCCTGTATGGGTAGCTTTAATTCGACCAAGTCTCGCCCTAAACCAGGCATCTCGTCGTAATCCCAAGCGAAGCAATCTTTGTTCTCCAACAACGTGATGACTTTTGACTTCAGCGTTGGCGCCAGTTTCGCACTGATGTATGTTACCCTCTTTTGATCTCCATCTCCGAGATTTACTTCTTCGAGTGGGTCTTGGGCTAACATTTTGATATTTTCCCCCATTGGATCTTTCTCGAATCCCAAAGGCTCTTCGTCGTAGATTGCATCCAGCCTTTGACTCGTCTCTTCTCTTGAGATCTCTTTGGCTCGAACTGGATCTTCGAGGAATTGGGGGGTAGGATGTATTCTAGAATCCTTTGTTTCTGCTTCTCTCTAAACCATACTAACTGTCATGTGTGATAACTCGGCTTCGAGAGCCGTCTTTCTTTTATTCTCGGCTATGTAAGCCGAAATCTTTTCGAAAAAAGATGCTTCAGACATGATCAACATCGTCGTCCCAGCCTGTTGGCCGTATTGTTGGTAAATGCTCCACTGGTGGGATATCTTCTGGACCGTCCATTATCTCTCTATTCCATTGGAATCCATTAGGATGTAAAGACAAATAGTATAAAGCATTTCTGTTTGGAGTGTATATATCTTCAGCAGCATGGCAAGGTCCAATGTTCGCCAAATTCCTGTCGAAACTAGTTTTATTGACTTGATTGACTTTAGCCATGTAGTAACTTTGATCTCCTTCGATGTTCTCTACTATGCCATCTTCTCTCCAAATGGTTAGTCTTTGATGCATCGTCGAAGGCACAGCTGCTACTCCATGGATCCACTCTCTTCCAAGCAAGAAGTTGTAATTAGCCTTTGCTGGTATCACCATGAACATCGTTGGTCTGGTGACGGAACCCACAGTTAAATTCACTTGAATTACTCCTAAAGTTTGCCCCATCTTGCCTTCATAGTTGGACAGAACCATGTTATGTGGTCTTATATCAGTATCGAACATACCAATTCTCTTCAGCATATATTGGGGCATTAGGTTCACCGCTGCTCCTCCATCTACTAAGACTTTGTTAATGCCAACGTTCTCAATCTTGGCTCTTATGTAGAGTGGTTTCAAATGATTCCTCATACCTTCATCAGGACTTTCAAAGAAAGCATTCTGCTCTTCGACTGCCCCATTGTTCAGCACATAGTAAGACACAGGTCTGTGTCTTGCCATCTCTTCCTCACCAGCTTCCTCACAATCTTCAACTTCTGTTTCTTGGTTAAACTCATGAGGGAGTACTGACACAACATTGCAATTTAGGTTTATAAACGACACTCCGCCTGAGTCGAAATCATTTGTCATCCTATCGTCTTCTTTCCAAGGGCTGGAATGCATTTTTTCTTCTTCTTTCTCATTTTCAGAATCGAACAACTTCTGCTCCACTGAAGGTTTACTTGTCCTTGCCCCCTGCATTGGGATCTGATTGCTACTTGATTCTCCAGCCTCCCTTGGTTTGTATTCTCTTTGGGCCTTTTTCATCCTCTGGTGCCTTCTCCATTGGGATCTGGACATAGGATTTTTTCCTTTGTAGTTCTCCAATCTGTACATCTCTCGATTGGAAGTCTGGAATTACTTCCTATATGCCATTGCAGTTCTTCCTCCGTGGTCCCAACTTCGCCATTTGTTGGTTCTGGTACCAGCTTGCATCCATCTATCCCTGGGTATGTCTGCAGGTGTCATACCCTAATTTTTGACCCCCCTGAGATGACATATCTTCAGGATTTTTCATCAAGTCAAAGCAAGTACCCAGAGCAGCCTGACATTCAATCGAGGGTGTTCAAAGACAAGAAAACTCAGGCAAAGGATCAATCAATAGAGGGATTAGTCTCTAATACAATCATAAGACTCAAAAGCCTCATTATTACACCTATGATTGATTAAGACACCCAGTCATCTAAGTACAGGATTACTCAGATCAACAGACCAGGGTTTGGAGCCTATCAAGGACTAAAATCAGGGATCACATTTGGGAAGCCCTAAAAAACCTCAGGGGATCATTCAAAGACATCAATCATCTTCAAATATCTCATATTACAAGATCCACTGGACATCACACTTCAATTCAAAGTCTACAGTCATTATTTTCACATGGTCGACAAATTAGGGTTTTGACCTAATTCACCAAGATAGTTGACTTTTTAATCAGGGCATGAATCCAAAACTCAAGACATGATTCAAGAATTTCTACTACCTCAATATAATCCATTTACATCATTCATTTGAGGAGAAGATCTTGTTTCTACACAAAAAGCCCAAAAATTCACTTTGTCAGGAAAAGTCAACTGTACAGATTCATCATTGACTTTTAAGGTTTTTGGTCAAAAAATGACTTTCAAAGATCAATATCATCAATATATGGATGTCAAAGTCATTTGACCAAAGAAATTCAAAGAAATTCATCAAGGAACAAAAAGTCGGGAATTAGGGTTTTTGAAGGCATGGTGAGAACTCAAAATTTCACCTACACAACTCAAAAAAACTTCCAACATGAAAGTTGTAGATCTTGCAAAATAAAACAACATCTTACAAGGGAACTTTTTTCAAAAGATCAACCATTTATGAAGTTTTGGAAATTTTGAAGTTTAGGTCATAAACACTTAGAAATTTTTCTAAGTGTTTTAACCTAGTTTTCATCCAACTTTGGGCTCATTTTTCACAAATTTCCCAAATGATTCTGAAGAAGACATAAACTAATGATTTGAAGTAGATGTTTAGGGCTTTCCAAATTGTGTTCAACCTTCTCCAAATTCAATTTGAGTTAGGAGTTATGCTTGTTCAAAGTTGGCCTCATGAAGTAAAATTATAGGTCATGTACAATTTGAAACTTTGCAATTTTGTGCATTTTGCTTCACTAAGTGATGCTACACGACCTCTAATGCATCTGAAACCATACCATACATCAATTTCCATCATTGCATAAGGATTAGAGAAGATTCCCAAAAACAAAGGCATGTGATTATGTAATGATTGCATTTTTGAATTTATGACAAATTGGTGATTCATCAAAGGAATCTTCTCCCAACCAATTGGAGCTCATTTCTGCAGCCATTTGGTCCCCTAAGATCAAGCAAAACCGAGGGCTAGGGAGTGGTATCAAAGAGCTCATCATTGCACTTGGAATATTCTTTGAATTCCTTCATGGCTAAGAAACCAAACTCACTACACTAAGCAAGCTTACTACGATCAATTGCTCTGAACCAATTGCCTATAAATAGAGGCCTCATTCTCATTCAAAAAACACACCAAAGCAACAGAATTCTTGCTTTCTCTTTTCTTTCTTCATACTTAGTTTTTTCAAAGGTCCTTTGGCAAGAAGACTCGGATTCTTCAAACCAAAGCTCTCTCTTTGAAAATAAGTATTCAAACACATTGAGGGAGGCATTTGGAGGTGATCCAAACCTCTGGAACACTGCTGGGCGTGGAGAATCATCATCTCCACCTCTCATTTGGAGCACTTGCAGTTGGAGGACCACAGAACAATTCAGGAGGTTTCAAGCCAAGCCAATCATCCAGGCACACTCCTCAGGTCATAGTGAAGCTAACCAGATGGCTGCAGCTCATCTGTAACTTCAAATTCAACAACCTCCATGTTCGCTTGAAGCTGAAATCGAGGGAGGTCCATAGAACAATTCAGAAGGATTCAGGCTACAATAAGCATCCAGTTAGCATCATTGAGTCTCAGGGAAGCTATTGAGATCATTCATTCAAGCCCAGGTGGTCTCTATCATCCTCACGACCTCCATTTTCAGAGGTAAGTTTCTGAACCTCACTTCTCTAATTTAAGTACTCTTTGTGAAATAGCTCGATTCTATCTTGTTCAGCATCATCAGAGGATTGAAAACCCTCTATCATCATCCATTTATCTTTCAGTATAGTCATTTAATTTGATTTTGAAATTTTAGGGTTCTTCACGATTTCTGGTAAATTAGTTAGATGTAGTTAATATTAATTCATGTTAGTTACATATTTAGAATCGTGAGTGAATTTAGAGCAAGTTTCATGTTTACATCATTGCAAATAGTTGAGAGTTGAGAGAGTTCAGAAATTTGAATTGATGGAGCTTGAGGTTGAAGACGAAGATGGAGGGTGGCGCCATTTTTCAAATCTCTGAGCAAAGTTTGTTTTATTTTTAATGATAGGCGTTTCCTTAATGAATGAATAACTTGCCCTAGTGGCCACACATGCGCTCTTAGTCTCCTCATGCCCAAGGTCTGGGGTTCGATCCCCCCCTCAGACCTTTTGTTTTTATTTTCCATTTTAACGCGCGTGTTTCACATATAAACAACTGGGATCCCTCTTTAGTCACACTGAGCGTGTAGCTCAGTTGGCTTTGTTTTGGTGTGGTGACTATAAAGGCGTGAGTTCAAGCCTTGGTGGAGACATTCCTATTTTTTTTACCACTTTTCACACTTATTTTCTTCACAACTTCACACAATTAATTAACCTATCAAACTAATTTATTTTCACTTCATTTTTCACACACTTGTCATTTAATACATCTATTTTGTGAATAATCAAAAAAATCATAAAAATATTATTTATTTCATGTATTTTTATTAGGTTTAAAATAGTATGTTTTAGGTGTTTTTCTTAAATACTTTAATACATATTTTCATTTTGTTTTAACCTAAATCATTTTGTAAATAAAGTTTATGATAAAACCCTAATTGTTTAGGTCTTAATTAAGTAAAAATCTTTATTTTTACTTTAATTAAGTTGACTTTTGTCAATTCTCAAAACTGTTTTCAATCTCCGAATAAATCAAATGATTAGGGTTTTCAAACAACAAAACCTTATATCATTCAAAATCATTTTCAATTGCTTTTACACCAGTACTGTAAAGTACTGGGCCTCTAATAGAGTGTAAGTCCCAAAAACCTTCTCTTCTTAGCTTGTTTTCAAAACTGTATTTTCAAAATCTTCTTTCTGTTTTCAAAACATTCTTCTGGTATTTGAAGGGCATTATTCCCGGTGAAACTCTTCAGATACCTATGTGACCTTTGTCCATCTTCACTTCTTCTGTTTTCAAAAACCATTAACTGTTTATCATAAATATTCAACTATTATCAACAAAACACCAATTACTGTTGAGGCTCTGTACATACTTCTTCAATGGCCTCCACTCCATCCAGGTTAGGCTTTACAAGCTTTCAATTTACAGTCTTTATTTAAATTACTGTCAAATATAGAACTGTGCATATATTAGTTTAGAACTACGTTTGAGTATAAACCTTAGGACAGTTAAACTATATATATATTATAGGAATATGGC
Source organism: Vicia villosa (assembly GCF_029867415.1). Lineage (NCBI taxonomy): Eukaryota > Viridiplantae > Streptophyta > Magnoliopsida > Fabales > Fabaceae > Vicia > Vicia villosa. The sequence continues at coordinate 473,775 of NW_026705689.1, forward strand.
CTAGGATTGAGAATGTCTTCCCGGTGAAGGCTCTTTCCTAATTAGAGATCTGTAGTTCAAACCCCCAAGATGAATTATTCCCGGTGAAACATCTTGGCAAAAACCTTAGAATCCAAATAAATAGGACACATCCACCCAAAGAGGAATTATTCCCGGTGAAACCTCTTACCCATTTGCTTAGAGCCAAAATAAGTTCAAAACCACATAGCTTCCTCTTGTGCTATAACAAGGACCCTCGATTAGCCTCCTCTTGGGCTTTGTACAAGGACCCACAGGCTTCTTAAAAGCATTTCCAGCTTCCTCTTGAGCTTGTATACAAGGACCCATCAGGTTTCTTATAAACATAGGAACAGGTCTTTAGTCACCTTTTAGCCTACCCTGGTGAGTTTTCTTCCAATTTAAACCAGACTTTAAACAAGCTAAGTTTGTCTCAATTTTGCATTGAGTACACCTTTTGGAATGAGAGACATGGACAGTCTCTGTCACCCTTATCTTCATCAGTCTTCCTTAGCAGAGTCTAGGATCCATGTTTGATCATCCTCAGCATGTGTCAGCCTTCATCTTGGGCTTTAAACAAGAAGTCTCCATTAGATAATCTTTCTGCCATTCATTTCAATAAAACCCCTGGAAAGGGTTAGCCTCCAAAGTCAATCAAAATCAAACCTCCATTTCAATAAATCCCTGGAAAGGGTTAGCTTCCACACATTCTTTCATTTTTAATATAAACCCCTGGAAAGGGTTAGCCTCCAAAGTCAATTAATAAATGTCAATAAATAAAGATTCATTTCTCTTAGGAGATAATTTCCCCGAAAGAGTCAAAACCCCTGGAAAGGGTCAGCCTCCAAAAAACATGATAAAGTCAGTCTTTTAACAGACAAATTCACCAGCTGAGTCAAAATCCCTGGAAAGGGTTAGCTTCCAAAGAAAAACAGTCTTTTAATAAATAAAACCTCCTCAGTAGAGTCAAAACCAACAAAAATAGTTAGCCTCAACCTTGGGCTTCATACAAGGCACCCAAACAATAAAACTCCCCTGTCAAGAGTCAGCCTCAACCTTGGGCATTGTACAAGGCAGATAATAGAGTCTCCCCAGTGAGTTCTTCATCATTCAGTAGCCACAACCTTGGGCTTTGTACAAGGCAAATAAACCATATTTTCATGTGTCAAAGATTCTTAACACCTAGGATCTTTTCCCCATAGAGTCATCCATACTCAGTTTATTTAAGAGTCCGCCACAACCTTGGGCTTTGTACAAGGCAGAAAATAATGTTTTCCCTAGCTAGAGTTAGCCACAACCTTGGGCTTTGTACAAGGCACATAAAATAGAGTCATTCATTCAATTATCCTCAACAGTTAGCCACAACCTTGGGCTTTGTACAAGGCACACAAATAGAGTCTCCCTAAGTAGAGTCAGCCTCAATTCTGGGCTTTGTACAGAACACAAAAATACCCTGTAATTAATTCCCAGTGGAGTCATCTCCCAGAGTCAATAATATTAATTAATCAATCAAAAAGCCTCAAGCTTGGGCCTCATACAAGCCAGCTAAAGTCAAATCTTTTATACAGTAGATAGACATAGCTTATCTCTATAGAGAGATATTTTTACTACTCTACCACATTCAAACAAACAAACATTTCAATTTCAATTTCAATCAAAGTCTCCCATTTAGGACTCTGAAAGACATGCTCTGGCACATCCCCAGACTTGTACACTTTCCCTAATTTGGATGAGCATCTTTCTTTCATTTTAGAGGCACGATGGCTGTCATACTTGATCAACCAAGTAGACTCCCCTCTTGAATGAAATGAATACAGTTATTCTGTCACTCCTTTAAATGTTTGTGGTAGAATAGTACAAATACCTCTCTGTAAAGATGATTTCATGTCTCTTTACTGTAAACAGAGATTTAATTCCAAGCTTCAACCTTGAGCTTCAAGCAAGGCACCAAAAATAATTAATTTCCCTAGTTAGTTCCCCGAACTACATTAAGCTCTGACTTCCACTAGGGATATGTAGGCATGAGGTTCACAAGGAATCTCAGCGAGCTAATAAAATACCAAAAATAGTCAGTCTGTCTGTCTGTCTATCTTTTCAAATCAAATCAATTCCTTCTCCTGACACAAAGGAGAAACTTTCCCAATCATTAGCAGCAAACACAATCACAATGGCATAGAGAAGGTTCCTGTAGAGTACTACAGATATGTAGGGTGTTTAAACACTTCCCTATGTATAACCGACCTCCCGGACTCCAGAATTTCTAGTCTAGGTGAAATCCCCACACTTAGCAAACTCCTAGGGTTTAGTTGAGATCTTTTTTCCCCTTTCCTACTCGTAGGACAAATAAGAAAGTTCGTGTGATATCGTAGGAAGAACTGAAATAAAATTCATCCCACCACGGGCGCATTCTCCTTCCAAATTTCGCGTGAAGGGTTTAGCGTGCCGTCCTCCCAAGTGAAACGGGGAGGTAAAAGAAAACGACCACCACAGCAGGGACTCTGAATGTGACCCTTCGAGCTCTAGGGTGTGGGCTGTCAGGCCTCTTCGCAGGGGTCCAGTTGTCGAACGTAAACAAGTTAGGACGAAGTCCCTGAGTCTCCCGACCCATGTAGAGATACACCCTTTCGAATGATCTTGCTAGTAGTTCGTCATAGACTGCACCACATCTAGAGAGTAGTCGTTGTGACACCTGACCAAGAAACCAACCAAGCTTTCTTCAGACTTTGGGTATACTTTAAGCAATAAGTTTCCTCCTCTCCAAGGTTTTTCCATTCTTTCTCGCAGGGCCCTCTCGAAATTAGCTTGAACCCTTCGATTTAACATAATTGAACATCTTGGGCACATCAGCCTTTTTCCACCATTTTTCACATGGCAATCCCAGAGGTAATCCTTCAGACTGTTTCCCCTTGGTGGGATTTCAATGTTTCCTTTCTCCCTTATCAACCATTTTTCTAGTTCTTCAATTTCAGATAAAGGGCGTCTAACATTGACCATGTTAACACCTGCCGGAGGAGCCTCAGAAATTCGTATCTGATGAAGCTTCACTGTGAGGTATTCAGTGGCCTCACTTGTTTTTCCTTTCAGATCTTCAGTCATTTCGGCATCAAAGGATCCTTCAACATCAGTATTGAAGATCGAATTGGCATTTAGGCTTTCAGTAGCCTGCTTTCCACCTGCAATTATCTCCGATTCAGCAGCATCAATTTCAGATACTTCCACCATGTTGACGTCAAGTGGTTCACACAGGTTAGTGTCAGCCACATTCAAAGGGTCTACGTCAACCTTCATAGGGTTCTTGTTTTTGTCAGCGAATTTCAGACGTCCATCCTTGATAGCATTCTGAATTAAATCCCTGAAAAGAAAACATTGTGAAGTTTTATGGCCTAAAAAACCGTGATATTTGCAAAAACCTTGCTTCTTCCGTTGTTCTAACGGAGGAATTTTTGAATTGGGAGGTACTATCATCTGGCCATCTTTTACTAATAAGTCAAATATTTCGTCACATTTAGTGAAATCAAATGTATAAGTTTTCTTAGGAAATCTATCGCTTTTATCATTCTCTACTGGATTTCTTCCATTAGAAGGGGTGAGCAATTTGCAAGAATAGGGTGGCGCCTCTTTTAACTCAGCAAGATCTATTTCGACCTCTTCCATGTCGTATGAATCTTTGAAAGATTCGCCATCAACGTCGTCTGTTTCGACGTATGCTACCCTTTCCTTCTTATAACTTTTACTCGCTCTGGCCTTTTATGCTTTTAACCGTTCGACTTGTCGAACCCTGTCTGCCAATTGGGCCATATCTCTCAGGTATTGAGTATCCAGTTTCTTTCGAATTGAATAATCTAGGCCACCTGCAGCCATTTCAACTAATTCATGCTCTGTGACAGTCGTGAAGCATCTTGATTTCAGCAGACGGAACCTGTTTAAGTAATCATCTATAAACTCCGTGAATTTCCTCTTGATAATAGCCAATTCTTTTAGACTTATCTTGGTTTGACCCATGTAAAATTGTTCATGGAATAATCTCTCCAAGTGTGCCCATGCATCTATGGAATTTGGGGGCAACGTAGTGAACCAAACAAAAGCATTCTTTGTTAGCGAACTAGGGAAGTATTTAATCCTTAAGTCTTTGTTCCCTGCTAGATCCCCTGCTTCCGTCAGATATCTGGCTATGTGCTCCACAGTAGACTCATTGGTGTCCTCTGAAAACTTAGTAAATTTTGGTACTTTGGTACCCCTTGGCAATTCAGTTTGCATGATATATTCTGATATTGGGGATGTATAGTTTGGGCGTCGAAGCCCAGTATTAAGGCCATTGTTAGCCATTATTCTCTCTATCATGGCAGTGAGATTGTTCTCTATTGCCAAATTGTCTCTCCTAACCCTATGCACCACTTCATCAGGATGTTCGTTTCTTCTTACTACCACTAAATTAGGTTGTGGCTGGGTAACTGCTTGTTGGCCAACGTTAGTCGTTTGACTTCGAGCTTCTAAGTCTATCACCCGGTTTTGTTCGACTCGGTTTTGTTCGACTCGGTTTTGTTCAACTAACGTTGGCCTAGGTGGCGGTACTGGGGGTCTAACTTGTTCTAGAATGGGTCCCCCTTCCTGATAAGTTGATTGGTTGTTCTTTCGTCTATTTTGTGGAACTCCTAAAAAATCCGCCATTCGATTCATTTGAGATGATATTTTTTGGAAAGTTTCCACATTATCGTGGTTAGACCTAGCAATGTTTATTGCTAACGGATTCAAAATGGACCCCAATTATTTAGCAAGATTTACTAACATATCATGGTTACTTGCATCCATTTCTTGTCGAAATGCTACTTGACTATTTGTGGTAAAAGGGGGTACTTGGGCAGAGAAACTCGTATTCTGCCTGCTTCGACCTATCGAACCAACATTAGGCGAAAACGGTGTTGGGTTAGTTGTAGTGTATGTAGGCCCCGCTCCTCCTAATCCTGTCAAGTATGAAGGTGGCATTCCGTCTTGGAAATGGGATCTCCACATCTCTGAGGCAGGTGGTGGTCTTGGGGTAAACATCTCACTTGTGGTATTAGTTGCGAAATGTGGTATCTCGCCTGTACCTGTTAATGAAGGGATAGCAGTCGAACTCGAGACTGGGAACGTTCCTGTCGTCCCTGTGGTATTTTCAGGTATCGCCTGGGAATTACCTATAGGATCAGATTCCGTCGAAACCGGTACAGCCTGGGTCTCTAGAGTAGAAGTCGAAACATGTGTAGAACTTGCAGCCACCGTTCCTGACCCTTGTAGGGGATCCTGATCTCCCCCTGCACTGAACACACTGACCATTTTCTTGTTGTACCTTCGTTTAGGAATCGGTTGTACACTGTTGGTTAATTTACCGTTCCTAAGGTTCATACAAGGTCTTGATATTCTCTAGACAAAACAAAACAATCAATTAATAACAATCTGTTTGACACGGTCCCACCGGGTGTGCCAATTTGTTTACGGTGATTTCCAGTAAACAACCGCTAGTCTTCCAAACTATAATAAATATGATTTGGTTACTCGCAGGATCGACTAGATTGATCCTAGGACATAGTAAAAAAAGGTTGTTATTCATGATAGTTTGAATTATGTCTATGATTGACTTGCTCTCGAAATAAGAAATACTTAATCAAAGAAATAAAGATTAGCAATCACCTTGTTATACACGTAAATATAACATCAGCGAAGGGTAAGACAAAGATAAAATGTAAGACAAAACTGTAAAGTGCAAGAATCTTAAAGTGTAGAAACTTAAAGGCTTCGAAACTAAATGTAATGAAAATAAAGAGTGCATAAATGTAAATGACAGAAAGTAAAAGAAATGTAGTGATATCAGAAGATACTTGAATAAAGAAAGATACAAATGTAGTTAAATTAATGTTGGTGTCATACGTACATTTCTCAGCGAACTCATTCTCTAAACACTTGATACTTGAGCGATTTGTGAGTGATTTGTACAAAATGAACACCCGGAATCCTAATACTAAGACCCTTATTTATACTAAATTTGACCCTAACGGTCCTACACTAATCTGATGCCACGTTACTCACGTGAATCCTTAGGATGCCATCTGTCTTTGTGCAGTTATATAAACTACTTCGAAATTCAAATCCTCCCGCCTGAATCCTCTTTCGACGCGTGGCAATGTAATCATAATCCAAAATACCACGAAAATACGCTAAGCTTCAGTACTTTACATATTTCGTAAAAACGTTTAAGTCCCCAGAGATGTTTCTTTTCGAATTTAGCTTCAGTGCTAACTGTCTCCGTTTCAACTTAAACCATCATTCTCGAACATGGCCATCAGTAGCCATTTCTGATCTCAAAGATAGTCATCATTAACCATCTTCCTTCGAATTTCAAACCTTCGAAGGATATTCTTCCCAAACGAAATCTTCAGCTAACACCCATTAAATAATTTAAATTCAAATCAAACTAAATAATGGAAAAAATATGGGGTGTTACATAAAATGCTTTAACTAAATACTTCAAAGATAACAGAAATCAACGGTAAATAAACGTGTAAAAACCATTGATCACATATATCACAAGACGAAGGCATATAGGTGACATACCGACCAAGCCGTTATTACTATAGTTCTTCATTAGTGCAATTCCAAAATTACCTTCATGTTCTCAATGTAACTTACACCTCAAGTTATGATGAAAATACTTCCTGCAGCTTCTCAGACATACAAATCTTAGGAGTGTCAATATTTTCCTGTAGCAAGACTCCTGAAACAGTGGTAACTTAAACCAAAGACTTGTTTCTGTATATATAGTTAAATCCTTGAGTACCTTGATTGTAGTAACTTGTCACATAACAATGTCATGACATTCAGTTTGACGTTGTACACTTATAGTGGTCAACCCAAATTGAAAATACCTCTTCAACCAAGTAGCGAATCTTAAAGAAATACCAGGATTCAATTAATTCTAATATAGTGACTAGAATATCCTCCAATAATACCATTTCATAGACTTCTCCAAAAGCGTTTACTCCATTATTCACCATTATTAGCTATTTCATCTTGAAACTACTGATTATTCCAGACTAAAATCAACACCAAATAATGAACTCCCTTTTAGAAAAAATCTTGCTTTACTTGAGAGCTTTCTTACTCAGTGCCTACTAGCCTTTTCAGAATTTCTGGTTGAACATCACTAAAGGTACTTCTCTTAATAGAATAACTCAGAAGTATACCTTATTCTCCTTTTAAGGTAAGATAAGAATCTTTGAAGACATCTCGGATAATATATTTTCCTTTGTCATAGATCACCCAAGAGAAAGAATATACATGTTTCTATCCACCAAGATATTCACCTTGCAATAGACTTGGTCAGATCCATTAGAGCGATTCTGTAGTTTTTGTAACAGTCTGATGTTGCACCTTCTAGTGTGAAATCTTGACTTCATCTTCCTTGATTACCAAGTAAGAGAATAAACAACTAAATACTTGTGGGGAACACAAATAAAAATTGTTCTTAAATCCTCGCAAGAACTCAATACATCTCATGAGATATAAAACATCATTTTCTTGATGACCATACCTTCAGACTCCACACAATTGACTTATGTTTAGCACAAAATTCATTAGTCCTTCAGTGAGAAATTTCATCACTAAGACTTAGATACACCATTCTGTAATTTTCAGTCATCTAATGCCCTTAATTTCCCTTTTAGTCTCACCAATGCAAATAACAACTGGTAGAACGAAACTAAACAACCAGCAGTTAAGCATTTTTACTACAGTCCAGTGTCTGGAGCAGTCAGAGTCAAAATACCAATTATCTTAGTTGAAGATCTAAGAAAGGTATGAGAAATTAGGCAATTATTACTTCCCTGTGTCTTAACCACTACTAGGTTAATTAATACTAATTTTGGCCTTAGAGAAGTCAAATAAAAGAAGAACAAAAGAACTTGTTGAACTCAACTTACCACAAAATAAATTTCTTCAGTGCAAGTAACTTCCTATAGCTAGAGTAGCCTGATGTTTAGCACAATGTTGATACATTTAGGAAACATCCTTGACTCAGCTTTCCCTTAATGAGAACAACATTTTGTCACTTAAGTTTTTCTTGCTAATAAAATCTTAAAAACATACTTCTTTCTAGGTTTCCAATAATCTCTCCACTTGAGAAACTACCTTCAACTGAGATGAACTATCCTTATAGAAAAAAAATACTTATTAGAATAAAAATACTTATTAGAATTTCATCTTCCAGTCATTAACATCCTTGATAGATATAAAGTCAAGAACACATCTCTCATTTAGGCCAAGAAATAACCAAACCATATAGTTGTTCTTTGAGATAGGTAGGGCGTTATGCTCCACAAAGAATCCAAGATCTTCACAATCACTTCAATGACTGTTTGATATTAATTGGATTTTACCTCCATATCTATCTTCATCTTGAGTATCATAGACATTATGATGTCAGAACAGATGTTTAGGACATTTCTCTAGTCCTCTCCTTAAAAGGAGAACTAGTAAAATTGCCTTCAAAGGAACATAATAGCTATAAGAAATCCTTCACTATAGATCAGAACACAAGTTCTTTCAAAGATGGAAACTAAAAAATGCTCTTGTTTTTCCTCAAAAACTTGTCACTTTCATGTGAAATATTTTCATTAGAGACTAGAGTACCTCTTCTTTGATCAGCCTAACATATGAACACTTTTATTCCAAACACACTTAGATATGCTGTTATTTGTGGACTTGAGAGATTCCCAAGTCTCTTTGGCCACAATATAAGTGATAAAGGATCTAGGACAAAAAAATCAAGGTTATAGAGACCCTCTTCAGACTCTTCCCTTTTGTCTTCTTAACTTCAAGATTCTTCAAACCTGACAAACTTCAAAATTCAACTGGCAATTGATTTCCAGAATGCTATCATCATAGATTTCCAAAAGACAAATGGTACTAGAAAAATATCTCCATGAAGCTCACCCAATAAAAATACAAGGTGTCTGTCTGCTCTGATACTAATTGAAATTTCTAGTACAGGCATAGCACATGGTAATACAACTGTCTCACATGATGTCAAGACAAATGTTACGACATCTGGAAATAGACATGATTCATCAGACTGAATTTGATACATAATTAAAATTGCAGAATGATAAATAAAACATACAAATGTTAACCCAATTTAGTTCAAAAACACCTAATCTCAAGGCTACCAAGCCAGGAAGGAAATCCACTATCAACAGTCCCAGTTTACAACTTCTCGCCTAATCAGTGCCTATTGCAACTTTTGCCCAAAATTTGAAATCCCACTACCTAAATCATCAGAGTAATATATAACGCCCCCAATCTCAATGACTGTATCAAGAACAACCCAGTTTAGAAGATTACACTTCAAATACAAAATACTTAGTTTTTCTTAAAAGCTTCAACCAAGAACAATACTTAACTCAATTCTTAAAATTTTAAGAGTGACAAAAAACTCAACTCATTACCTAAAGGCTTCTAAGTGAGAACAAACAGCTTGACAAACAGTCAAACAACATACAGTTTACCATACAGTATCAAAAGATACATGGGATACTTGAAACACAAGAGACTCTCAAAACCTAAGCTTTCTAACCTTCCCCTAATTTTACAATTGTGAAATACTTAAATTACATTAGGTCTAGGGATCTCTTTAAATAGTCTTCAGCAATCTATGGGTTCAAAATATTTTACTTGATCCACGAGCTGGGAGTTGCAACAAATCTGCAGAGAAATCTTTAAATCTTGAAAACAAGTACAGTCTCAATCATCTAAATTTAGAAACTTTAATTCTTGTGGAGATTTGATTCCTATGTTCTAGATTAAATCTTCTTGGCCTGCGTAAATCATTGAGATATATCCAAAGGAAATATCACAGAAAAATTTAAAACAAATCAAATCTGTCAAGATTTCAAACAGTATGTGTTGATCTTCTGATACAAAATGTCACGACATTAGTCAATACATCTTATTTTTCCTGTAAGCTCATACTCACTTGTATCAAGATGTTATGAAATCTTGCTTAACATCTTTCAAGCACCATGTTTTAGCAAAATTCTGCCAATCCAAAAAACAAGGAGCTAATAGAAGAGTTTAGGCGGAAAAAGGTCTACCTAATAGGATTGGGATATGAGGGTCTTCTTTAATGTCCATCATTATAAATTCAGTAAGAATGTACAACTGACTGATTCTTAATGGGACATCTTCCAGTTTTCTTACTAGGTACTTTACTGATCGGTCATCTAGCTGAAGGGATATCTTTGTTGGTGTAATTTCTCCTAAATGGAGCCTCTCACTGATAGAAAGAGGCATCAAACTAAAACTATCTCCTAAATCACACATGGCTTTGTAAATGACATACTTACTGATAATGCATGGAATTGAGAAACTTCATGAATCATTTAGTTTTGATGGCCTCTTATTTTGGATAATGACACTAAACTCTTTAGTGAGTGCCACTGTATAGTTGTCATCGAGCTTCCTTTTGTTGGTAAAAAATTCCATGAGGAACTTAACATACGAAAGAATATGGGTTATTGCCTTCAAAAAAGGAATACATATATGGAATATCTTTAGAAGCCTTACGAACTTCTTAAATTGTCCCTCTATTTTAGACTTCACAAATATTTAAGGGTATGGGATCAGATGCTTGTAAGGAGGATGGGGTACATATGGTTGTTATTTATCCTTATCAACCACCTCCTTAGCCTTACACGCCTGTCCATTGTCAACTGTTACCAATTCTCTCTAAGTGTCATTATCAGTTACCCTTTTAGAGTCATTCTCTACACTCATTCCTACATCATGGTCTCTAACTTCGTATCAATGGGGCTCTTTTAACAATGGGGCTACTATACCATTGTGTTATACCCCAAAATTTGCCCGCATCTTTTTTCAAGAAAACTCCAATCTGAAAATTAAGAGTCTCATATGATCATGGATTTTTATTTCAACAAATATCCTGACATATGAAATACTTAGTTTTTAGAATTTTTCTTATACAGTAATTTGGCTTGCAGTTGAATTTATTCTTACGCAAACGCCAAATACTGTTTATTACTTCACACATGCTATTTATTTATTTACAGATAAATAGTACTGACACAATTGGTACAGAGTTAAATCTTTTTGCAGGCGCAGAATCAGGAAACTCAGACTGTACTGGTAACAAGTAGATTATTATTATCTTTTGTTTCCCACTAATTTTGTACTATATTCCATTATTTTCAAAAATATTTTCAAATCTCTTTTTCAAAAATCAAATCTCTCTTTTTCCAACACTATCTCCACTTTCTTTCAAATCTTACTTCCACTCAAATTTTCCTTTTGTACGGAATCACATCATTCCCCAACGTCTCTATCCTTCTTTCCATTCTATAAATACCTCCCATTTTCTTCGATAAAATCTCACATCAAATTCTAACTCATCTTTCAAATTCCTACCTCATATCTATTTTCTTTTCTTCCCTGACAAGAATGGCAAAGTGGATAGAGACACTGTTTCTTACAGTCATCACCATTGCTACGGTGATCATGACTTTCTTCTGCCTGCATAGTCCTGAAGAGTGTGGACCTGCAATGGTTGCACTCCCAATCATCTACATGTTATTGTTCATAGCATGGGTCATTAACCGTCATTCCTGAAATTTGCCGTATTTCTTATTTCTTAAATGTACCGTTTATTCGCCGTACTGTTCAATATAGTATGTAATATTTGTACTGTCAGTATTAAATGTTGTACTATTTGTCATAATATTGCTTAATTACTAAGATAATATTTTGTGTGTTTTCTGCCAGTCAAATATTCCTATTTCTGTGCATTAAATGATTTTCAAGGTTATTTTCGGTAATTTTGCCCGCATACCGTAAATATTAGTTATTTATTATGTCTATGTTTTTTTTAACAAGTCATGTAAATAAACTTTCATTTTTCACATAAAACATAAAACAAAAACAAAAAAAAAAAAGAAAATTAACTTTGACTGTTGATTTCTCACTCTAACTGCTACGTCAATACCTGGACAGTCAGTTGACAGCCAAACTGCTGGCAATACAATTCTCAGTGTTTTGTACCATCAATCAAATCAATCTTTCACAATTCAAAATTCCAAGATCTTTTGTGCTAGAAGTCTTCTGAATATCACGCGATTAGCAGAAACTCAACACTGCACAAAAATCAGGTACGCTTAACTGTCTCCTACATAAACAATCCCTAATCAGGGTTTTTCTTGTTTTTACAGGAGCAACAAGTTTTTGAGAGCTCAAATGGATTTCATACACATCCATATATCTCAAAGTACCATCATACAAATTTTCAAACTTCAATTCACTCAGACGCACCGTCAGCAGCTCAAACAGTCAACAGACGACCCGTTTGACCAAAAAAGTCAACAGACAGTCAAAAATGAAATTTTTTGTCAAAGTCCATATTTTATCAAAGGATTCATCATTTGATCATTGGATGATCATAATTCATCAAGGAAAGGTCAAAAATCAACAAAACCCTAAGATTCAAAATTAGGGTTTTTGCCTGAAAAGTCAACTCAACTTTGACTGATCATAACTCTCTCATCCTTCATCCAAAAAATTCAAACCAAAGCTCATCTTGAAGGAAATTCAATTATATTTCAAATTCCATTGATCCCATGGTCATTGGATTCACCATTTGGAAAATATGATCAAAGACATTACAGGTCATTTTCAAAGTCAACAAAAAGACACTTTTTTCAAAAGGACACACAAGGAGCATCAAAAATCATTTTGACATGAGACCAAAGACATTGATTAGAGGACTCTTTTAGGTTTCCAAAAAGTGAAATATCTCCTTCATATGACAAAAATTGAAGGATTTACACCTTGTTGAAGTTGGCTAAATTTTGGGAAAATACATGAAATCAACATTGCTCAAAAATGTATTTTTTCCAAATGGGGCCAAGTTTTCAGCATTCAAACATCATTTCCATGATGATATGGGCCTCCCACGACCAAGACTAAGCCCACACCTTTTTTATCCATTTTTTGCTTGATTTTATCTTATTTTAAGATTAAATTAAAAAAAATGGATGGATAAATGGTAGCTTAACTTCCAAGCATGACTCACCCAAGGAATCTCTACCTTTCTGCAGAGAATTGAAGAGCAAGGCAGGTGCATTGAAGGCAAGGGGACTTGGTCAAGAATTCAAAGCTTTTTTAATATTAAAAATGCAAGATTTCAACAAAGGCAACTAGTTGCATATTAGCTTCAATTCTAAGCACTCAATGCTTATAAATAAGCTATCATAGTTCAGTAACGAAAGGGGGGCAAGTTCAGAAGCAAAGCTTAGCTCATACACACTTGTAATCACTTGAAAAGTTTCAAAGAAAATTCAAATTCGAATTTGTAATTTCAGTCCATTTCAATACAAACTAAGCATTCAGACACCTTCCTTGAACATCACTGAAACTATCCCAATCAGTTACAAGCCTTGAAGCTCACTGAATCGAGCTATACAGGTCCAAATTTGTTCAAACTAAAATCAATTCGTATCTGGTTATTCACACATGCTTAACAAGATGTAGACATACTATTAAGTTTGGTTTGAGGTGTAGATCATTTCTGGAAACTTAATTGAAGTTTGAACACGTATAAACGAAACTACCATTTTAGGGTTCATAGCTTCAAAATTAGGGCTTTCCAAATTAGGCAAAATTAGAGGTTCTAAATAGTACCATTAGATTCGTATGGACAAAACGAGTTGAATGGTACCATCGCGCCAAATTTATGTGCTTGTTTACCCCTATTCGTTATTTTGCAGAATTAGGGCTCACTTACTATAGCGCTTTTTTACAAAAGCGCTGTTAAAGGCCTTGTCTGAAGGTTGAAGACGAAGACGTGTCTTCCTCCTATTGGTTCAGCAGCGCGCGTACTTTTTTTAAACTTTCCACTAATCCAGTGTTTTGCAGGTGTAACGTATACCACGTGCCTCAATTTCTGGACCACCTGATCTTGCTTAACAGCTCATCCAACGCTTCAGAACGCGCGTGCACATCATACTCCCTCAATCAAACCACACAGGATCAGTATCCTTTTATTTTCTATTTTATTTTCTATTTTATTTTAATTTCTTTGTTAAATTAATTAAAAATAGTTTTAAAAATCCAAAAAATACATAAAAAATATTTTTAGACTTCTAAAATAATATATTATTTTCTGAAATAAAAATATTTTATTTTTCTTTAAAATTTCAATATTTTGCATAATTTTTTTTTTTTTGAAATGAAATAAAAGATTTTATTACTTCAAAAGAGGAACAGTTACAAACCAATCAACCTAACCATAAATGACCTAATTACATAAGAGTATTGACTATAATTTTCCTATACTTTGGTTTTTGCCACCCTCTATACACTAAGGTATCAATAATGTCCCTAGCCATACACTGAATATCCCTATTATCCATCACACTGTCAAATATTCTTTTGTTCCTATAAATCCAGATACTATAAACCACTTCAGTCAAAACAGCTTTAAGAATCCCTTTGTTCTGGCCTTTACCCTTAGTGATCCTCTTGATCCAGTTGATATTCTTCATACCTACAGTCTGTATATCGAGCCATTCTAACAACCTATCCCATAAACTCACAGTATGGCGACAATGGAACAGTAGATGGTCCACACTTTCGTCTGCCACACCACAGAGTGCACAAGTAGTATCTTGTATCTGACCCAATTTGTGAAGCCTCTTCTTTGTAGGAAGTCTGTCTTGAATCGCAAGCCACAATGTCACCTTAGCTCTAGGCCTAGCAAAATTATGACTCATAAGATGATACCAGTCAATTCTACTATCATCCCCCATAAGCATACTATAAACCTTCATCATATGGAACTTCTCCTGCGCAATCATACTATTCCACAACTGTTGAACACTATTAATATCATGAACCTTTGACATAATGCACTTAAGAATCCAGGTACTAATTAATATTTTGCATAATTAATTAGTATATATTTATATATTTGCTTTTTAATTATTCTAACCAATCAAAAAATCATAAAAAAATTTGTTCTTTATATAAAATATTGTTTATATATTATAAACTAATTTTGTACATATTTTGAATAATTTTCTTTTTAAGTTTTAATTATTTGTATAATTATTTACATAATTATGTTTTAATTAACTTAAATCAATTCCAAAAATTTCCAAAAAAAATTAGTTTTGTTTAAAATTAATTAACAAATATTTTGTACATATTTTAAACTTAATTTCTAGGTTTAAATCTATTTTCATCTTTTTCTTCATTTTAATTTAATTAATCATGCATTAATTATAATTAAAAACAATCATAAAAAATCCAAAAACATGCCTTTTATTTTCCTTGCAATTTAAATTCCTAGATAAATGTATAGGATGTCAAATTCATGTAAATAGGCTAGTTTACATTTCCTGCACAATCGATGTAATAGCGTAGATTTACTTTCCGCACTTTACATTTCCGCATTTTAATTTCCAGCAAATATAAACTGCGTGTATGTCAAAGATAAAATTGAACCGTTAGATCACTAACTTCAAAGATAAATATCTGAATACAAACACAATCACACTTGCACCTCTTAAGGTAATCCCTTCTCATTCTTTTCAAAATCAAAAAGTCAAAATTCTACTGTTTTGAGTACAAAATCGAACCTTGCGTTTATATCCGGTGAAAGGATAGATTTTTAAAGGAAATAGGATAAAGACCTTACAACTCAGGGTAGACCTCCTAGTTTGCTTGCTCAAATCAAAACAAACAAAATTCTCATACACTGTTGTTTTTTCAAAACAAAACTTTCCAAAAAGACAATACTTTGTATACATCCAAACACGGATTATTACAAAGTTAACGTTCTTTTCAAAACATCTTTCGAAAGATAAACAAGCATTTTGTATACATCCACACACGGATCATTACGAAATTCAATTTACAAAAGCATTTGAAACCACATATGAGCAATTTCAGAGCAATTGAAAAGTCATCAAAAAACAAGTGAGCTAAGCAAACTTAAGAGCCCATGGATAACCATGGATACAAAGGGTGCTAACACCTTCCCTTTGTATAACCTACCCCCTTACCCAGAATTTCTTAAAGGTCTTTTTTCTGTTTCTTTTATAAACCTTTCCTTAATTGGATAAAATAAAAGGTCGGTGGCGACTCTGTGAATTTTCAAAATGCGAAAGCATTAAGCGATAAAAAAGAGTCAGTTCACGTATCTCTACAGAACAGAGGTATGGCCCGGGATTAAAAATCGGAGGTCCACAGAACTGGCGACTCTGTTGGGGATTAATACTTTCAAAAAACAAAATGTTTTCAAAAGGGGTTACCTTAAGAGAATAGGTCGATGTTTTCAATTGTTTGACTTGATTGCTCTATTTTTCAAAGGTTTGTTTGGGTATTTTGCTTGTGTGAAAGATTCTAACCCGAATCTCGAGATACCTTAAGTATATGACAATAGACCAAGGAAACTGTACGGCATGTACCGATACGGTTGATCTGGTAGTCATCATTAGTGCGATACTTTGGTTTATACTGATGTCCCTTGAAAACGATCAAGGAGTATATTAGGCTTCCGAAATGTCATTAAACACTAATTTGTCTTAGAACCTTTTTAGTTGAACTTGACTTGTGGCCTATTAAGTGGCTAGCTTTGAAATTGATCGAAGTTAGTTATCCTCGAGGAATATTTTGATCGGCCGCTCGAGCGCCGCATTGAGATGTTACTTCCAAGG
This sequence comes from Vicia villosa, assembly GCF_029867415.1. Lineage (NCBI taxonomy): Eukaryota > Viridiplantae > Streptophyta > Magnoliopsida > Fabales > Fabaceae > Vicia > Vicia villosa. Next base: position 490,526 of record NW_026705689.1, read on the forward strand.
ATCATAGAACCCGAATACTATTCTAGGACAGGTTTTAACCAACTCAACTTCAGTGGGGAGGGTATCACCTATCAGCTCCATGCAAGCCTTTAAACCTAAGGCTATTGTTTGATTTGTTTTTGTGTGCCACATGTTTGCATCATAAGCATATCATTTTTTGCACCAAACACTTCAAGGATCAAAGAGTTTACCTTTGTTTTTGCAGGTAATGGCTCCCGCCACCAAAGATTACATCCGAATTAACATCTCAACGGTACCATCTGAACTAAAAGACTTAGTGTCAGAATTCCCCAGGAATGTTCAATTCACTGAAAGGCATGGTCACCTACTCCATTTGGTTACCTCAAAATTTGAAGAAGACATGATACGGGTCCTGTTCCAGTTCTTTGACCCTGAACATCATTGCTTTACCTTTCCTGATTACCAGTTGGTACCCACTTTGGAAGAGTTCTCTGAGCTAATTGGATTACCTATTCGAGATCAATTACCTTTCACTAGTTTAGAAAGGATTCCAAAACCTGAAGTCATTGCTGCTGCTTTACATTTGCGGAAATCAGAAATCGAGTCCAATTGGGAAACAAAGAGTGGAGTTAAGGGTTTGCTTGCCAAGTTCTTGTTGGAAAAGGCTCGACTACTGCTAGAAAACAAAAGTTATCCAGCTTTTGAGGAAGTTATGGCACTTTTAATCTATGGTTTGGTTTTATTCCCTAATCCCGACCAGTTCATAAGTGTACACATCATCAACCTTTTCTTAATCCGTAACCCGGTACCAACATTGCTGGGAGACATTCTACATTCTCTACACACTCGTACCATGAAGAAACGAGGAACTCTCATGTGCTGTATACCACTACTGGCTAGGTGGTTTACATTTCATCTTCC